>NW_028166733.1:0-27500 GCF_964263955.1 Coregonus lavaretus
GTCCAGTATACTGCCATCTATTCTGACTGGGGCTGTCTTTCATGTAATATAACTGTCCAGTGTACTGCCATCTATTCTGACTGGGACTGTCTTTAATGTAATATAACTGTCCAGTATACTGCCATCTATTCTGACTGGGACTGTCTTTCATGTAATATAACTGTCCAGTATACTGCCATCTATTCTGACTGGGGCTGTCTTTCATGTAATATAACTGTCCAGTATACTGCCATCTATTCTGACTGGGACTGTCTTTCATGTAATATAACTGTCCAGTATACTGCCATCTATTCTGACTGGGGCTGTCTTTCATGTAATATAACTGTCCAGTATACTGCCATCTATTCTGACTGGGACTGTCTTTAATGTAATATAACTGTCCAGTATACTGCCATCTATTCTGACTGGGACTGTCTTTCATGTAATGTAACTGTCCAGTATACTGCCATCTATTCTGACTGGGGCTGTCTTTCATGTAATATAACTGTCCAGTATACTGCCATCTATTCTGACTGGGACTGTCTTTCATGTAATATAACTGTCCAGTATACTGCCATCTATTCTGACTGGGGCTGTCTTTCATGTAATATAACTGTCCAGTATACTGCCATCTATTCTGACTGGGACTGTCTTTAATGTAATATAACTGTCCAGTATACTGCCATCTATTCTGACTGGGACTGTCTTTCATGTAATATAACTGTCCAGTATACTGCCATCTATTCTGACTGGGGCTGTCTTTCATGTAATATAACTGTCCAGTATACTGCCATCTATTCTGACTGGGACTGTCTTTAATGTAATATAACTGTCTAGTATACTGCCATCTATTCTGACTGGGACTGTCTTTCATGTAATATAACTGTCCAGTATACTGCCATCTATTCTGACTGGGACTGTCTTTCGTGTTATATAACTGTCTAGTATACTGCCATCTATTCTGACTGGGACTGTCTTTCGTGTAATATAACTGTCCAGTATACTGCCATCTATTCTGACTGGGACTGTCTTTCATGTAATATAACTGTCCAGTATACTGCCATCTATTCTGACTGGGACTGTCTTTCATGTAATATAACTGTCCAGTATACTGCCATCTATTCTGACTGGGATTGTCTTTCATGTAATATAACTGTCTAGTATACTGCCATCTATTCTGACTGGGACTGTCTTTCATGTAATATAACTGTCCAGTATACTGCCATCTATTCTGAATGGGACTGTCTTTCATGTAATATAACTGTCCAGTATACTGCCATCTATTCTGACTGGGACTGTCTTTCATGTAATATAACTGTCCAGTATACTGCCATCTATTCTGACTGGGGCTGTCTTTCATGTAATATAACTGTCCAGTATACTGCCATCTATTCTGACTGGGACTGTCTTTAATGTAATATAACTGTCTAGTATACTGCCATCTATTCTGACTGGGACTGTCTTTCATGTAATATAACTGTCCAGTATACTGCCATCTATTCTGACTGGGACTGTCTTTCATGTAATATAACTGTCCAGTATACTGCCATCTATTCTGACTGGGACTGTCTTTAATGTAATATAACTGTCCAGTATCCTGCCATCTCTTCTGACTGGGACTGTCTTTCATGTAATATAACTGTCCAGTATACTGCCATCTATTCTGACTGGGACTGTCTTTCATGTAATATAACTGTCTAGTATACTGCCATCTATTCTGACTGGGACTGTCTTTAATGTAATATAACTGTCCAGTATACTGCCATCTATTCTGACTGGGACTGTCTTTCATGTAATATAACTGTCCAGTATACTGCCATCTATTCTGACTGGGACTGGCTTTCATGTAATATAACTGTCCAGTATACTGCCATCTATTCTGACTGGGACTGTCTTTCATGTAATATAACTGTCCAGTATACTGCTATCTATTCTGACTGGGACTGTCTTTCATGTAATATAACTGTCCAGTATACTGCCATCTATTCTGACTGGGACTGTCTTTCATGTAATATAACTGTCCAGTATACTGCCATCTATTCTGACTGGGACTGTCTTTCATGTAATATAACTGTCCAGTATACTGCCATCTATTCTGACTGGGACTGTCTTTCATGTAATATAACTGTCCAGTATACTTCCATCTATTCTGACTGGGACTGTCTTTCATGTAATATAACTGTCCAGTATACTGCCATCTATTCTGACTGGGACTGTCTTTCATGTAATATAACTGTCCAGTATACTGCCATCTATTCTGACTGGGACTGTCTTTCATGTAATATAACTGTCCAGTATACTGCCATCTATTCTGACTGGGACTGTCTTTCATGTAATATAACTGTCTAGTATACTGCCATCTATTCTGACTGGGATTGTCTTTCATGTAATATAACTGTCCAGTATACTGCCATCTATTCTGACTGGGACTGTCTTTCATGTAATATAACTGTCCAGTATACTGCCATCTATTCTGACTGGGACTTCCCTCTCGCTTCCGCATTGTCTCCGTGCTGTTGTTGCTGTGCTGTTTGTTGCTACTTGGCTACCTGCCAAACTATTCACGTTTTACTTTTAATAAACGTTTAATCAATCTCTGTGTTCAACAAATTTACCAACTTTTTAGTTTTGTCCTCACTCATCTTTTTTCGTTAAACTTTTTCACCCCGGACGTTTATCCCGAGACAGAAGAGTCATTTTCCTGTGCGTTTTAGCTGCCAACTTTACGTTATTTTCCATCGCAACTTTTTTCCCTTATTCAACTTTTTCACTCCGGACGCTTTATCTGGACGTGGTTCATCAACATCTTCAACATCTTCAACAGTCGAAGCTAAGTAGTAACATTAACATGATGTCTTCTAATTGCAGTCGCTGTACTCATAATATACAGGAGAATTCTCGCCTTACGGCGAAAATAGCTGTGCTACAAGCCCAGCTTCAGACGCAATCGTTAGGCAAGGGTAATCTCAGTGTAGGAAAGGAAGAAACAGCGTCTGTGCCACCAGTAAGTACAGACGGTAACGTTAGTATAAATCCCCCCGCACAGTCCCCGCAGCCGGACAACTTTCTCATGGCTTCTGGAGGGAAATACTGTTGGAATGCTCAACCGGTGTCGCTCATTCAGCCGACAGAAACCTTCAACCGGTTTTCCCCATTATGTAGCGAGTCGGAGTCTGAGTCTGAGTCTTCTCTAGTCTCTACTCCTCCCGTTACAGGGTCTGAGACTCCGAAGGCTCCCACCATTAGCTCTGACAAATTGAAAACCCTAGTCATTGGCGACTCCATTACCCGCAGTATTAGACTTAAAACGAATCACCCAGCGATCATACACTGTTTACCAGGGGGCAGGGCTACCGACGTTAAGGCTAATCTAAAGATGGTGCTGGCTAAAGCTAAAACTGGCGAGTGTAGAGAGTATAGAGATATTGTTATCCACGTCGGCACCAACGATGTTAGGATGAAACAGTCAGAGGTCACCAAGTGCAACATAGCTTCAGCGTGTAAATCAGCTAGAAAGATGTGTCGGCATCGAGTAATTGTCTCTGGCCCCCTCCCAGTTAGGGGAAGTGACGAGCTCTACAGCAGAGTCTCAGCACTTAATCGCTGGTTGAAAACTGTTTTCTGCCCCTCCCAAAAGATAACATTTGTGGATAATTGGCCCTCTTTCTGGGACTCACCCACAAACAGGATCAAGCCTGACCTGCTGAGGAGTGACGGACTCCATCCTAGCTGGAGGGGTGCTCTCCTCTTATCTACCAACATAGATAGGGCTCTAACTCCTCTAGCCCCACAGTGAAATAGGGTGCAGGCCAGGCAGCAGGCTGTTAGCCAACCTGCCAGCTTAGTGGAGTCTGCCAATAGCACAGTCAGTGTAGTCAGCTCAGCCATACCCATTGAGACTGTGTCTGTGCCTCGACCTAGGTTGGGCAAAACTAAACATGGCGGTGTTCACCCTAGCAATCTTATTAGGATAAAGACCTCCTCCATTCCTGCCATTATTGAAAGAGATTGTGATACCTCACATCTCAAAATAGGGATACTTAATGTTAGATCCCTCAGTTCAAAGGCAGTCATAGTCAATGAACTAATCACTGATCATAATCTTGATGTGATTGGCCTGACTGAAACATGGCTTAAGCCTGATGAATTTGCTGTGTTAAATGAGGCCTCACCTCCTGGTTACACTAGTGACCATATTCCCCGTGCATCCCGCAAAGGCGGAGGTGTTGCTAACATTTACGATAGCAAATTTCAATTTACAAAAAAAAAAATGGCGTTTTCATCTTTTGAGCTTCTAGTCATGAAATCTATGCAGCCTACTCAATCACTTTTTATAGCTACTGTTTACAGGCCTCCTGGGCCATATACAGCGTTCCTCTCTGAGTTTCCTGAATTCCTATCAGACCTTGTAGTCATAGCAGATCATATTCTAATTTTTGGTGATTTTAATATTCACATGGAGAAGTCCACAGACCCACTCCAAAAGTCTTTCGGAGCCATTATCGACTCAGTGGGTTTTGTCCAACATGTCTCTGGACCTACTCACTGCCACAGTCATACTCTGGACCTAGTTTTGTCCCATGGAATAAATGTTGTAGATCTTAATGTTTTTCCACAAAATCCTGGACTATCGGACCACCATTTTATTACGTTTGCAATCGCAACAAATAATCTGCTCAGACCCCAACCAAGGAGCATCAAAAGTCGTGCTATAAATTCTCAGACAACACAAAAATTCATTGATGCCCTTCCAGACTCCTTCTGCCTACCCAAGGACGTCAGAGGACAAAAATCAGTTAACCACTTAACTGAGGAACTCAATTTAACCTTGCGCAATACCCTAGATGCAGTTGCACCCCTAAAAACGAAAAACATTTGTCATAAGAAACTAGCTCCCTGGTATACAGAAAATACCCGAGCTTTGAAGCAAGCTTCCAGGAAATTGGAACGGAAATGGCGCCACACCAAACTGGAAGTCTTCCGACTAGCTTGGAAAGACAGTACCGTGCAGTACCGAAGAGCCCTCACTGCTGCTCGATCATCCTACTTTTCCAACTTAATCGAGGAAAATAAGAACAATCCAAAATTTCTTTTTGATACTGTTGCAAAGCTAACTAAAAAGCAGCATTCCCCAAGAGAGGATGGCTTTCACTTCAGCAGTGATAAATTCATGAACTTCTTTGAGGAAAAGATCATGACCATTAGAAAGCAAATTACGGACTCCTCTTTGAATCTGCGTATTCCTCCAGGGCTTAGCTGTCCTGGATCTGCACAGCTCTGCGAGGGCCTGGGATCGGGAGAGACACTTAAGTGTTTTAGTACTATATCTCTTGACACAATGATGAAAATAATCATGGCCTCTAAACCTTCAAGCTGCATACTGGATCCTATTCCTACTAAACTGCTGAAGGAGCTGCTTCCTGTGCTTGGCCCTCCTATGTTGAACATAATAAACAGCTCTCTATCCACCGGATGTGTACCAAACTCACTAAAAGTGGCAGTGATAAAGCCTCTCTTGAAAAAGCCAAACCTTGACCCGGAAAATATAAAAAGCTATCGGCCTATATCGAATCTTCCATTCCTCTCAAAAATTTTAGAAAAAGCTGTTGCGCAGCAACTCACTGCCTTTCTGAAGACAAACAATGTATACGAAATGCTTCAGTCTGGTTTTAGACCCCATCATAGCACTGAGACTGCACTTGTGAAGGTGGTAAATGACCTTTTAATGGCGTCAGACCGAGGCTCTGCATCTGTCCTCGTGCTACTAGACCTTAGTGCTGCCTTTGACACCATCGATCACCACATTCTTTTGGAGAGACTGGAAACCCAAATTGGTCTACACGGACAAGTTCTGGCCTGGTTTAGATCCTACCTGTCGGAAAGATATCAGTTTGTCTCTGTGAATGGTCTGTCCTCCGACAAATCAACTGTACATTTCGGTGTTCCTCAAGGTTCCGTTTTAGGACCACTATTGTTTTCACTATATATTTTACCTCTTGGGGATGTTATTCGAAAACATAATGTTAACTTTCACTGCTATGCGGATGACACACAGCTGTACATTTCAATGAAGCATGGTGAAGCCCCAAAATTGCCCTCGCTAGAAGCCTGTGTTTCAGACATAAGGAAGTGGATGGCTGAAAACTTTTTACTTTTAAACTCGGACAAAACAGAGATGCTTGTTCTAGGTCCCAAGAAACAAAGAGATCTTCTGTTAAATCTGACAATTCATCTTGATGGTTGTAAAGTCGTCTCAAATAAAACTGTGAAGGACCTAGGCGTTACTCTTGACCCTGATCTCTCTTTTGACGAACATATCAAGACTGTTTCAAGGACAGCTTTTTTCCATCTACGTAACATTGCAAAAATCAGAAATTTTCTGTCCAAAAATGATGCAGAAAAATTAATCCATGCATTTGTTACTTCTAGGTTAGACTACTGCAATGCTCTATTTTCCGGCTACCCGGATAAAGCACTAAATAAACTTCAGTTAGTGCTAAATACGGCTGCTAGAATCCTGACTAGAACCAAGAAATTTGATCATATTACTCCAGTGCTAGCTTCCCTACACTGGCTTCCTGTTAAGGCAAGGGCTGTTTCAAGGTTTTACTGTTAACCTATAAAGCGTTACATGGGCTTGCTCCTACCTATCTTTCCGAGTTGGTCCTGCCGTACATACCAATACGTACGCTACGGTCACAAGACGCAGGCCTCCTAATTGTCCCTAGAATTTCTAAGCAAACAGCGGGAGGCAGGGCTTTCTCCTATAGATCTCCATTTTTATGGAACAGTCTGCCTACCCATGTGAGAGACGCAGACTCAGTCTCAACCTTTAAGTCTTTACTGAAGACTTATCTCTTCAGTAGGTCATATGATTGAGTGTAGTCTGGCCCAGGAGTGTGAAGGTGAACGGAAAGGCTGGAGCAACGAACAGCCCTTGCTGTCTCTGCCAGGCCGGTTCACCTCTCCACTGGGGTTCTCTGCCTCTAACCCTGTTGCAGGGGCTGAGTCACTGGCTTGCTGGTGCTCTTTCATGCCGTCCCTGGGAGGGGTGCGTCACTTGAGTGGGTTGAGTTACTGACGTGATCTTCCTGTCTGGGTTGGCGCCCCCCCCTTGGTTTGTGCTGTGGTGGAGACCTCTGTGGGCTATACTCGGCCTTGTCTCAGGATTGTAAGTTGGTGGTTGGGGATATCCCTCTAGTGGTGCGGGGGCTGTGCTTTGGCGGAGTGGGTGGGGTTATATCCTTCCTGTTTGGCCCTGTCCGGGGGTTTCTTCGGATGGGGCCACAGTGTCTCCGGACCGCTCCTGTCTCAGCCTCCAGTATTTATGCTGCAGTAGTTTATGTGTCGGGGGGCTGGGGTTAGTTGGTTATACCTGGAGTACTTCTCCTGTCTTATCCAGTGTCCTGTGTGAATTTAAGTATGCTCTCTCTAATTCTCTCGTTCTCTCTTTCTCTCTGAGAACCTGAGCCCTAGGACCATACGTCAGGACTACAGGGCATGATGACACCTTGCTGTCCCCAGTCCGCCTGGCCTTGCTGCTATTCCAGTTTCAACTGTTCTGCCTGCGGCTACGAAACCCCTACCTGTCCCAGACCTGCTGTTTTCAACTCTTAATGATCGGCTATGAAAAGCCAACTGAGAAAACTGAGCCATGGGACCATACGTCGGGACTACCGGCCGTGGTGACTCCTTGCTGTCCCCAGTCCGCCTGGCCTTGCTGCTATTCCAGTTTAAACTGTTCTGCCTGCGGTTATGGAACCCCTACCTGTCCCAGACCTGCTGTTTTCAAACTCTTAATGATCGGCTATGAAAAGCCAACTGAGATTTATTCCTGATTATTATTTGACCATGCTTGTCACTTATGAACATTTTTGAACATCTTGGCATGGTTCTGTTATAATCTCCACCCGGCACAGCCAGAAGAGGACTGGCCACCCCTCATAGCCTGGTTCCTCTCTAGGTTTCTTCCTAGGTTTTCGCCTTTCTAGGGAGTTTTTCCTAGCCACCGTGCTTCTACACCTGCATTACTAGCTGTTTGGGGTTTTAGGCTGGGTTTCTGTACAGCACTTCGAGATATTAGCTGATGTAAGAAGGGCTATATAAAATAAAATTGATTGATTGATTGATTGACTGTCTTTCATGTAATATAACTGTCCAGTATACTGCTATCTATTCTGACTGGGACTGTCTTTCATGTAATATAACTGTCCAGTATACTGCCATCTATTCTGACTGGGACTGTCTTTCATGTAATATAACTGTCCAGTATACTGCCATCTATTCTGACTGGGACTGTCTTTCATGTAATATAACTGTCCAGTATACTGCCATCTATTCTGACTGGGACTGTCTTTCATGTAATATAACTGTCCAGTATACTGCCATCTATTCTGACTCGGACTGTCTTTCATGTAATATAACTGTCTAGTATACTGCCATCTATTCTGACTGGGACTGTCTTTCATGTAATATAACTGTCCAGTATCCTGCCATCTATTCTGACTGGGACTGTCTTTCATGTAATATAACTGTCTAGTATACTGCCATCTCTTCTGACTGGGACTGTCTTTCATGTAATATAACTGTCCAGTATACTGCCATCTATTCTGACTGGGACTGTCTTTCATGTAATATAACTGTCCAGTATACTGCCATCTATTCTGACTGGGACTGTCTTTCATGTAATATAACTGTCCAGTATACTGCTATCTATTCTGACTGGGACTGTCTTTCATGTAATATAACTGTCTAGTATACTGCCATCTATTCTGACTGGGACTGTCTTTCATGTAATATAACTGTCCAGTATACTGCCATCTATTCTGACTGGGACTGTCTTTCATGTAATATAACTGTCCAGTATACTGCCATCTATTCTGACTGGGACTGTCTTTCATGTAATATAACTGTCCAGTATACTGCCATCTATTCTGACTGGGACTGTCTTTCATGTAATATAACTGTCCAGTATACTGCTATCTATTCTGACTGGGACTGTCTTTCATGTAATATAACTGTCTAGTATACTGCCATCTATTCTGACTGGGACTGTCTTTCATGTAATATAACTGTCCAGTATACTGCCATCTATTCTGACTGGGACTGTCTTTCATGTAATATAACTGTCCAGTATACTGCCAGCTATTCTGACTGGGACTGTCTTTCATGTAATATAACTGTCTAGTATACTGCCATCTATTCTGACTGGGACTGTCTTTCATGTAATATAACTGTCCAGTATACTGCCATCTATTCTGACTGGGACTGTCTTACATGTAATATAACTGTCCAGTATACTGCCATCTATTCTGACTGGGACTGTCTTTCATGTAATATAACTGTCCAGTATACTGCCATCTATTCTGACTGGGACTGTCTTTCATGTAATATAACTGTCCAGTATACTGCCATCTATTCTGACTGGGACTGTCTTTCATGTAATATAACTGTCTAGTATACTGCCATCTATTCTGACTGGGACTGTCTTTCATGTAATATAACTGTCCAGTATACTGCCATCTATTCTGACTGGGACTGTCTTTCATGTAATATAACTGTCCAGTATACTGCCATCTATTCTGACTGGGGCTGTCTTTCATGTAATATAACTGTCCAGTGTACTGCCATCTATTCTGACTGGGACTGTCTTTAATGTAATATAACTGTCCAGTATACTGCCATCTATTCTGACTGGGACTGTCTTTCATGTAATATAACTGTCCAGTATACTGCCATCTATTCTGACTGGGGCTGTCTTTCATGTAATATAACTGTCCAGTATACTGCCATCTATTCTGACTGGGACTGTCTTTCATGTAATATAACTGTCCAGTATACTGCCATCTATTCTGACTGGGGCTGTCTTTCATGTAATATAACTGTCCAGTATACTGCCATCTATTCTGACTGGGACTGTCTTTAATGTAATATAACTGTCCAGTATACTGCCATCTATTCTGACTGGGACTGTCTTTCATGTAATATAACTGTCCAGTATACTGCCATCTATTCTGACTGGGGCTGTCTTTCATGTAATATAACTGTCCAGTATACTGCCATCTATTCTGACTGGGACTGTCTTTCATGTAATATAACTGTCCAGTATACTGCCATCTATTCTGACTGGGGCTGTCTTTCATGTAATATAACTGTCCAGTATACTGCCATCTATTCTGACTGGGACTGTCTTTAATGTAATATAACTGTCCAGTATACTGCCATCTATTCTGACTGGGACTGTCTTTCATGTAATATAACTGTCCAGTATACTGCCATCTATTCTGACTGGGGCTGTCTTTCATGTAATATAACTGTCCAGTATACTGCCATCTATTCTGACTGGGACTGTCTTTAATGTAATATAACTGTCTAGTATACTGCCATCTATTCTGACTGGGACTGTCTTTCATGTAATATAACTGTCCAGTATACTGCCATCTATTCTGACTGGGACTGTCTTTCATGTTATATAACTGTCTAGTATACTGCCATCTATTCTGACTGGGACTGTCTTTCGTGTAATATAACTGTCCAGTATACTGCCATCTATTCTGACTGGGACTGTCTTTCATGTAATATAACTGTCCAGTATACTGCCATCTATTCTGACTGGGACTGTCTTTCATGTAATATAACTGTCCAGTATACTGCCATCTATTCTGACTGGGATTGTCTTTCATGTAATATAACTGTCTAGTATACTGCCATCTATTCTGACTGGGACTGTCTTTCATGTAATATAACTGTCCAGTATACTGCCATCTATTCTGACTGGGACTGTCTTTCATGTAATATAACTGTCCAGTATACTGCCATCTATTCTGACTGGGATTGTCTTTCATGTAATATAACTGTCCAGTATACTGCCATCTATTCTGACTGGGACTGTCTTTCATGTAATATAACTGTCCAGTATACTGCCATCTATTCTGACTGGGGCTGTCTTTCATGTAATATAACTGTCCAGTATACTGCCATCTATTCTGACTGGGGCTGTCTTTCATGTAATATAACTGTCCAGTATACTGCCATCTATTCTGACTGGGACTGTCTTTCATGTAATATAACTGTCTAGTATACTGCCATCTATTCTGACTGGGACTGTCTTTCATGTAATATAACTGTCCAGTATACTGCCATCTATTCTGACTGGGACTGTCTTTCATGTAATATAACTGTCCAGTATACTGCCATCTATTCTGACTGGGACTGTCTTTAATGTAATATAACTGTCCAGTATACTGCCATCTCTTCTGACTGGGACTGTCTTTCATGTAATATAACTGTCCAGTATACTGCCATCTATTCTGACTGGGACTGTCTTTCATGTAATATAACTGTCTAATATACTGCCATCTATTCTGACTGGGACTGTCTTTAATGTAATATAACTGTCCAGTATACTGCCATCTATTCTGACTGGGACTGTCTTTCATGTAATATAACTGTCTAGTATACTGCCATCTATTCTGACTGGGACTGTCTTTCATGTAATATAACTGTCCAGTATACTGCCATCTATTCTGACTGGGACTGTCTTTCATGTAATATAACTGTCCAGTATACTGCCATCTATTCTGACTGGGACTGTCTTTCATGTAATATAACTGTCCAGTATACTGCCATCTATTCTGACTGGGACTGTCTTTCATGTAATATAACTGTCCAGTATACTGCCATCTATTCTGACTGGGACTGTCTTTCATGTAGTATAACTGTCCAGTATACTGCCATCTATTCTGACTGGGATTGTCTTTCATGTAATATAACTGTCCAGTATACTGCCATCTATTCTGACTGGGATTGTCTTTCATGTAATATAACTGTCCAGTATACTGCCATCTATTCTGACTGGGATTGTCTTTCATGTAATATAACTGTCCAGTATACTGCCATCTATTCTGACTGGGACTGTCTTTCATGTAATATAACTGTCCAGTATACTGCCATCTATTCTGACTGGGACTGTCTTTCATGTAATATAACTGTCCAGTATACTGCTATCTATTCTGACTGGGACTGTCTTTCATGTAATATAACTGTCCAGTATACTGCCATCTATTCTGACTGGGACTGTCTTTCATGTAATATAACTGTCCAGTATACTGCCATCTATTCTGACTGGGACTGTCTTTCATGTAATATAACTGTCCAGTATACTGCCATCTATTCTGACTGGGACTGTCTTTCATGTAATATAACTGTCCAGTATACTGCCATCTATTCTGACTGGGACTGTCTTTCATGTAATATAACTGTCCAGTATACTGCCATCTATTCTGACTGGGACTGTCTTTCATGTAATATAACTGTCCAGTATACTGCCATCTATTCTGACTGGGACTGTCTTTCATGTAATATAACTGTCCAGTATACTGCTATCTATTCTGACTGGGACTGTCTTTCATGTAATATAACTGTCCAGTATACTGCCATCTATTCTGACTGGGACTGTCTTTCATGTAATATAACTGTCCAGTATACTGCCATCTATTCTGACTGGGACTGTCTTTCATGTAATATAACTGTCCAGTATACTGCCATCTATTCTGACTGGGACTGTCTTTCATGTAATATAACTGTCCAGTATACTGCCATCTATTCTGACTGGGACTGTCTTTCATGTTATATAACTGTCTAGTATACTGCCATCTATTCTGACTGGGACTGTCTTTCGTGTAATATAACTGTCCAGTATACTGCCATCTATTCTGACTGGGACTGTCTTTCATGTAATATAACTGTCCAGTATACTGCCATCTATTCTGACTGGGACTGTCTTTCATGTAATATAACTGTCCAGTATACTGCCATCTATTCTGACTGGGATTGTCTTTCATGTAATATAACTGTCTAGTATACTGCCATCTATTCTGACTGGGACTGTCTTTCATGTAATATAACTGTCCAGTATACTGCCATCTATTCTGACTGGGACTGTCTTTCATGTAATATAACTGTCCAGTATACTGCCATCTATTCTGACTGGGATTGTCTTTCATGTAATATAACTGTCCAGTATACTGCCATCTATTCTGACTGGGACTGTCTTTCATGTAATATAACTGTCCAGTATACTGCCATCTATTCTGACTGGGGCTGTCTTTCATGTAATATAACTGTCCAGTATACTGCCATCTATTCTGACTGGGGCTGTCTTTCATGTAATATAACTGTCCAGTATACTGCCATCTATTCTGACTGGGACTGTCTTTCATGTAATATAACTGTCTAGTATACTGCCATCTATTCTGACTGGGACTGTCTTTCATGTAATATAACTGTCCAGTATACTGCCATCTATTCTGACTGGGACTGTCTTTCATGTAATATAACTGTCCAGTATACTGCCATCTATTCTGACTGGGACTGTCTTTAATGTAATATAACTGTCCAGTATACTGCCATCTCTTCTGACTGGGACTGTCTTTCATGTAATATAACTGTCCAGTATACTGCCATCTATTCTGACTGGGACTGTCTTTCATGTAATATAACTGTCTAATATACTGCCATCTATTCTGACTGGGACTGTCTTTAATGTAATATAACTGTCCAGTATACTGCCATCTATTCTGACTGGGACTGTCTTTCATGTAATATAACTGTCTAGTATACTGCCATCTATTCTGACTGGGACTGTCTTTCATGTAATATAACTGTCCAGTATACTGCCATCTATTCTGACTGGGACTGTCTTTCATGTAATATAACTGTCCAGTATACTGCCATCTATTCTGACTGGGACTGTCTTTCATGTAATATAACTGTCCAGTATACTGCCATCTATTCTGACTGGGACTGTCTTTCATGTAATATAACTGTCCAGTATACTGCCATCTATTCTGACTGGGACTGTCTTTCATGTAGTATAACTGTCCAGTATACTGCCATCTATTCTGACTGGGATTGTCTTTCATGTAATATAACTGTCCAGTATACTGCCATCTATTCTGACTGGGATTGTCTTTCATGTAATATAACTGTCCAGTATACTGCCATCTATTCTGACTGGGATTGTCTTTCATGTAATATAACTGTCCAGTATACTGCCATCTATTCTGACTGGGACTGTCTTTCATGTAATATAACTGTCCAGTATACTGCCATCTATTCTGACTGGGACTGTCTTTCATGTAATATAACTGTCCAGTATACTGCTATCTATTCTGACTGGGACTGTCTTTCATGTAATATAACTGTCCAGTATACTGCCATCTATTCTGACTGGGACTGTCTTTCATGTAATATAACTGTCCAGTATACTGCCATCTATTCTGACTGGGACTGTCTTTCATGTAATATAACTGTCCAGTATACTGCCATCTATTCTGACTGGGACTGTCTTTCATGGAATATAACTGTCCAGTATACTGCCATCTATTCTGACTGGGACTGTCTTTCATGTAATATAACTGTCCAGTATACTGCCATCTATTCTGACTGGGACTGTCTTTCATGTAATATAACTGTCCAGTATACTGCCATCTATTCTGACTGGGACTGTCTTTCATGTAATATAACTGTCCAGTATACTGCTATCTATTCTGACTGGGACTGTCTTTCATGTAATATAACTGTCCAGTATACTGCCATCTATTCTGACTGGGACTGTCTTTCATGTAATATAACTGTCCAGTATACTGCCATCTATTCTGACTGGGACTGTCTTTCATGTAATATAACTGTCCAGTATACTGCCATCTATTCTGACTGGGACTGTCTTTCTTACATTTACATTTACATTTTAGTCATTTAGCAGACGCTCTTATCCAGAGCGACTTACAGCTAGTGAGTACATACATTTTTTTTATTTTTATACTGGAATCGAACCCACAACCCTGGCGTTGCAAATGCCATGCTCTACCAACTGAGCTACATCCCAACTTTTAACCACTCCTATAAAAATTGCAAGACTATCAGGTACTCCGCAAGAAGGTCTGATTTCACTATTACTGAAACAGGACCCAGGTGGTAAGTATAAAGTTCCAATCCTTAAAATAAAACGGGATTCCCCTTACACTTCAATGCTGTGATGCAAAAATCCTGGCAAAATGAATAGTGAATAGAATTAATAGCAGACATCGAAAAAGCCTTTGATAAATCTTGGGGAATCTCTTGCACAATAGGTTAAAGTCATGTATAGCAACACCAGATGTAAAATAGTAAATAATGATTACTTCTCAGAAAGTATTAAACTGCCCAGAGGAGTTAAACAAGGATGTCCATTGTCTCCATATTTATTTGTTATGGCCATTGAAATGCTCTCTTAAGATCAGATCAAACAATAACATCAAGGGTTTAGAAACCCATTGCCTAAAAACAAGTGTCAACGTATGCCGATGACTCAAGTTGATCTATTTATGGAGAAAAATAAATAAAAATCACACTGATTAACTCTAATCATATCACAGTTTACGTATTTACTTACGGCGCTGCCTACTCCAGACGACTCGTCTTTCAAATTATATGAGCAAAACATATTTCCATTTATTTGTAATTAAATTAAATGTGCTTATTTATATAATGAATATGTTTGGGGGACTAAAACGTAAATATGAAAGCATTTAACATCTCACTAAAAGCTTCACTAATACAAAAGTTATACTTAAACCCAAAATGGTTCTCCAGTAGCAACATTTGTAGTAAATCCATAACACAAGACAGCAGAACAGACATGCTTCAGTATTAGGCTGTCAGTCAACACACAGAGACTCATACGGAACACACCAGATCCAGTCAGTCAACACACAGAGACACATACGGAACACACCAGATCCAGTCAGAACAGTCACTCACACCAGATCCAGTCAGTGAGATAAACATGAACCGGAGTAAGACAACACACACTGTAATATAACTGTCCAGTATACTGCCATCTATTCTGACTGGGACTGTCTTTCATGTAATATAACTGTCCAGTATACTGCCATCTATTCTGACTGGGACTGTCTTTCATGTAATATAACTGTCCAGTATACTGCCATCTATTCTGACTGGGACTGTCTTTCATGTAATATAACTGTCCAGTATACTGCCATCTATTCTGACTGGGATTGTCTTTCATGTAATATAACTGTCCAGTATACTGCCATCTATTCTGACTGGGACTGTCTTTCATGTAATATAACTGTCCAGTATACTGCCATCTATTCTGACTGGGGCTGTCTTTCATGTAATATAACTGTCCAGTATACTGCCATCTATTCTGACTGGGGCTGTCTTTCATGTAATATAACTGTCCAGTATACTGCCATCTATTCTGACTGGGACTGTCTTTCATGTAATATAACTGTCTAGTATACTGCCATCTATTCTGACTGGGACTGTCTTTCATGTAATATAACTGTCCAGTATACTGCCATCTATTCTGACTGGGACTGTCTTTCATGTAATATAACTGTCCAGTATACTGCCATCTATTCTGACTGGGACTGTCTTTAATGTAATATAACTGTCCAGTATACTGCCATCTCTTCTGACTGGGACTGTCTTTCATGTAATATAACTGTCCAGTATACTGCCATCTATTCTGACTGGGACTGTCTTTCATGTAATATAACTGTCTAATATACTGCCATCTATTCTGACTGGGACTGTCTTTAATGTAATATAACTGTCCAGTATACTGCCATCTATTCTGACTGGGACTGTCTTTCATGTAATATAACTGTCTAGTATACTGCCATCTATTCTGACTGGGACTGTCTTTCATGTAATATAACTGTCCAGTATACTGCCATCTATTCTGACTGGGACTGTCTTTCATGTAATATAACTGTCCAGTATACTGCCATCTATTCTGACTGGGACTGTCTTTCATGTAATATAACTGTCCAGTATACTGCCATCTATTCTGACTGGGACTGTCTTTCATGTAATATAACTGTCCAGTATACTGCCATCTATTCTGACTGGGACTGTCTTTCATGTAGTATAACTGTCCAGTATACTGCCATCTATTCTGACTGGGATTGTCTTTCATGTAATATAACTGTCCAGTATACTGCCATCTATTCTGACTGGGATTGTCTTTCATGTAATATAACTGTCCAGTATACTGCCATCTATTCTGACTGGGATTGTCTTTCATGTAATATAACTGTCCAGTATACTGCCATCTATTCTGACTGGGACTGTCTTTCATGTAATATAACTGTCCAGTATACTGCCATCTATTCTGACTGGGACTGTCTTTCATGTAATATAACTGTCCAGTATACTGCTATCTATTCTGACTGGGACTGTCTTTCATGTAATATAACTGTCCAGTATACTGCCATCTATTCTGACTGGGACTGTCTTTCATGTAATATAACTGTCCAGTATACTGCCATCTATTCTGACTGGGACTGTCTTTCATGTAATATAACTGTCCAGTATACTGCCATCTATTCTGACTGGGACTGTCTTTCATGTAATATAACTGTCCAGTATACTGCCATCTATTCTGACTGGGACTGTCTTTCATGTAATATAACTGTCCAGTATACTGCCATCTATTCTGACTGGGACTGTCTTTCATGTAATATAACTGTCCAGTATACTGCCATCTATTCTGACTGGGACTGTCTTTCATGTAATATAACTGTCCAGTATACTGCTATCTATTCTGACTGGGACTGTCTTTCATGTAATATAACTGTCCAGTATACTGCCATCTATTCTGACTGGGACTGTCTTTCATGTAATATAACTGTCCAGTATACTGCCATCTATTCTGACTGGGACTGTCTTTCATGTAATATAACTGTCCAGTATACTGCCATCTATTCTGACTGGGACTGTCTTTCATGTAATATAACTGTCCAGTATACTGCCATCTATTCTGACTGGGACTGTCTTTCATGTTATATAACTGTCTAGTATACTGCCATCTATTCTGACTGGGACTGTCTTTCGTGTAATATAACTGTCCAGTATACTGCCATCTATTCTGACTGGGACTGTCTTTCATGTAATATAACTGTCCAGTATACTGCCATCTATTCTGACTGGGACTGTCTTTCATGTAATATAACTGTCCAGTATACTGCCATCTATTCTGACTGGGATTGTCTTTCATGTAATATAACTGTCTAGTATACTGCCATCTATTCTGACTGGGACTGTCTTTCATGTAATATAACTGTCCAGTATACTGCCATCTATTCTGACTGGGACTGTCTTTCATGTAATATAACTGTCCAGTATACTGCCATCTATTCTGACTGGGATTGTCTTTCATGTAATATAACTGTCCAGTATACTGCCATCTATTCTGACTGGGACTGTCTTTCATGTAATATAACTGTCCAGTATACTGCCATCTATTCTGACTGGGGCTGTCTTTCATGTAATATAACTGTCCAGTATACTGCCATCTATTCTGACTGGGGCTGTCTTTCATGTAATATAACTGTCCAGTATACTGCCATCTATTCTGACTGGGACTGTCTTTCATGTAATATAACTGTCTAGTATACTGCCATCTATTCTGACTGGGACTGTCTTTCATGTAATATAACTGTCCAGTATACTGCCATCTATTCTGACTGGGACTGTCTTTCATGTAATATAACTGTCCAGTATACTGCCATCTATTCTGACTGGGACTGTCTTTAATGTAATATAACTGTCCAGTATACTGCCATCTCTTCTGACTGGGACTGTCTTTCATGTAATATAACTGTCCAGTATACTGCCATCTATTCTGACTGGGACTGTCTTTCATGTAATATAACTGTCTAATATACTGCCATCTATTCTGACTGGGACTGTCTTTAATGTAATATAACTGTCCAGTATACTGCCATCTATTCTGACTGGGACTGTCTTTCATGTAATATAACTGTCTAGTATACTGCCATCTATTCTGACTGGGACTGTCTTTCATGTAATATAACTGTCCAGTATACTGCCATCTATTCTGACTGGGACTGTCTTTCATGTAATATAACTGTCCAGTATACTGCCATCTATTCTGACTGGGACTGTCTTTCATGTAATATAACTGTCCAGTATACTGCCATCTATTCTGACTGGGACTGTCTTTCATGTAATATAACTGTCCAGTATACTGCCATCTATTCTGACTGGGACTGTCTTTCATGTAGTATAACTGTCCAGTATACTGCCATCTATTCTGACTGGGATTGTCTTTCATGTAATATAACTGTCCAGTATACTGCCATCTATTCTGACTGGGATTGTCTTTCATGTAATATAACTGTCCAGTATACTGCCATCTATTCTGACTGGGATTGTCTTTCATGTAATATAACTGTCCAGTATACTGCCATCTATTCTGACTGGGACTGTCTTTCATGTAATATAACTGTCCAGTATACTGCCATCTATTCTGACTGGGACTGTCTTTCATGTAATATAACTGTCCAGTATACTGCTATCTATTCTGACTGGGACTGTCTTTCATGTAATATAACTGTCCAGTATACTGCCATCTATTCTGACTGGGACTGTCTTTCATGTAATATAACTGTCCAGTATACTGCCATCTATTCTGACTGGGACTGTCTTTCATGTAATATAACTGTCCAGTATACTGCCATCTATTCTGACTGGGACTGTCTTTCATGGAATATAACTGTCCAGTATACTGCCATCTATTCTGACTGGGACTGTCTTTCATGTAATATAACTGTCCAGTATACTGCCATCTATTCTGACTGGGACTGTCTTTCATGTAATATAACTGTCCAGTATACTGCCATCTATTCTGACTGGGACTGTCTTTCATGTAATATAACTGTCCAGTATACTGCTATCTATTCTGACTGGGACTGTCTTTCATGTAATATAACTGTCCAGTATACTGCCATCTATTCTGACTGGGACTGTCTTTCATGTAATATAACTGTCCAGTATACTGCCATCTATTCTGACTGGGACTGTCTTTCATGTAATATAACTGTCCAGTATACTGCCATCTATTCTGACTGGGACTGTCTTTCTTACATTTACATTTACATTTTAGTCATTTAGCAGACGCTCTTATCCAGAGCGACTTACAGCTAGTGAGTACATACATTTTTTTTATTTTTATACTGGAATCGAACCCACAACCCTGGCGTTGCAAATGCCATGCTCTACCAACTGAGCTACATCCCAACTTTTAACCACTCCTATAAAAATTGCAAGACTATCAGGTACTCCGCAAGAAGGTCTGATTTCACTATTACTGAAACAGGACCCAGGTGGTAAGTATAAAGTTCCAATCCTTAAAATAAAACGGGATTCCCCTTACACTTCAATGCTGTGATGCAAAAATCCTGGCAAAATGAATAGTGAATAGAATTAATAGCAGACATCGAAAAAGCCTTTGATAAATCTTGGGGAATCTCTTGCACAATAGGTTAAAGTCATGTATAGCAACACCAGATGTAAAATAGTAAATAATGATTACTTCTCAGAAAGTATTAAACTGCCCAGAGGAGTTAAACAAGGATGTCCATTGTCTCCATATTTATTTGTTATGGCCATTGAAATGCTCTCTTAAGATCAGATCAAACAATAACATCAAGGGTTTAGAAACCCATTGCCTAAAAACAAGTGTCAACGTATGCCGATGACTCAAGTTGATCTATTTATGGAGAAAAATAAATAAAAATCACACTGATTAACTCTAATCATATCACAGTTTACGTATTTACTTACGGCGCTGCCTACTCCAGACGACTCGTCTTTCAAATTATATGAGCAAAACATATTTCCATTTATTTGTAATTAAATTAAATGTGCTTATTTATATAATGAATATGTTTGGGGGACTAAAACGTAAATATGAAAGCATTTAACATCTCACTAAAAGCTTCACTAATACAAAAGTTATACTTAAACCCAAAATGGTTCTCCAGTAGCAACATTTGTAGTAAATCCATAACACAAGACAGCAGAACAGACATGCTTCAGTATTAGGCTGTCAGTCAACACACAGAGACTCATACGGAACACACCAGATCCAGTCAGTCAACACACAGAGACACATACGGAACACACCAGATCCAGTCAGAACAGTCACTCACACCAGATCCAGTCAGTGAGATAAACATGAACCGGAGTAAGACAACACACACTGTAATATAACTGTCCAGTATACTGCCATCTATTCTGACTGGGACTGTCTTTCATGTAATATAACTGTCCAGTATACTGCCATCTATTCTGACTGGGACTGTCTTTCATGTAATATAACTGTCCAGTATACTGCCATCTATTCTGACTGGGACTGTCTTTCATGTAATATAACTGTCCAGTATACTGCCATCTATTCTGACTGGGACTGTCTTTCATGTAATATAACTGTCTAGTATACTGCCATCTATTCTGACTGGGACTGTCTTTCATGTAATATAACTGTCCAGTATACTGCCATCTATTCTGACTGGGGCTGTCTTTCATGTAATATAACTGTCTAGTATACTGCCATCTATTCTGACTGGGACTGTCTTTCATGTAATATAACTGTCCAGTATACTGCCATCTATTCTGACTGGGACTGTCTTTCATGTAATATAACTGTCCAGTATACTGCTATCTATTCTGACTGGGACTGTCTTTCATGTAATATAACTGTCCAGTATACTGCCACCGTTCCTTAACTCCTGTCTCTAGCTGGTTTGACAGTGCATTCTGGGTGATTCTGGGAAAAAGCGCGCTCTCCTCCAAGGAGTGAATGTCCCGAGACAGAAGAGTCATTTTCCTGTGCGTTTTTGCTGCCAACTTTACTTTATTTTTCTTTTTTCCATCGCAACTTTTTTCCCTCATTCAACTTTTTCACTCCGGACGTTTTATCTGGACATGGTTCGTCAACATCTTCAACAGCCGAAGCTAAGTAGTAACATTAACATGATGTCTTCTAATTGCAGTCGCTGTACTCATAATATACAGGAGAACGATCGCCTTACGGCGAGAATAGCTGTGCTACAAGCCCAGCTTCAGACGCAATCGTTAGGCAAGGGTAATTTTAGTGTAGGAAAGGAAGAAACAGCGTCTGTGCCACCAGTAAGTACAGATAATAACGTTAGTATAAATCCCCCCGCACAGTCCCCGCAGCCGGACAACTTTCTCATGGCTTCTGGAGGGAAATACTGTCGGAATGCTCAACCGGTGTCGCTCATTCAGCCGACAGAAACTTTCAACCGGTTTTCCCAATTATGTAGCGAGTCGGAGTCTGAGTCTGAGTCTTCTCTTGTCTCTACTCCTCCCGTTACAGGGTCTGAGACGCCGAAGGCTCCCACCATTAGCTCTGACAAATTGAAAACCCTAGTCATTGGCGACTCCATTACCCGCAGTATTAGACTTAAAACGAATCACCCAGCGATCATACACTGTTTACCAGGGGGCAGGGCTACCGACGTTAAGGCTAATCTAAAGATGGTGCTGGCTAAAGCTAAAACTGGCGAGTGTAGAGAGTATAGAGATATTGTTATCCACGTCGGCACCAACGATGTTAGGATGAAACAGTCAGAGGTCACCAAGTGCAACATAGCTTCAGCGTGTAAATCAGCTAGAAAGATGTGTCGGCATCGAGTAATTGTCTCTGGCCCCCTCCCAGTTAGGGGGAGTGACGAGCTCTACAGCAGAGTCTCAGCACTCAATCGCTGGTTGAAAACTGTTTTCTGCCCCTCCCAAAAGATAGAATTTGTAGATAATTGGCCCTCTTTCTGGGACTCACCCACAAACAGGACCAAGCCTGACCTGCTGAGGAGTGACGGACTCCATCCTAGCTGGAGGGGTGCTCTCATCTTATCTACCAACATAGATAGGGCTCTAACTCCTCTAGCCCCACAGTGAAATAGGGTGCAGGCCAGGCAGCAGGCTGTTAGCCAACCTGCCAGCTTAGTGGAGTCTGCCAATAGCATAGTCAGTGTAGTCAGCTCAGCCATACCCATTGAGACTGTGTCTGTGCCTCGACCTAGGTTGGGCAAAACTAAACATGGCGGTGTTCGCCTTAGCAATCTTATTAGGATAAAGACCTCCTCCATTCCTGCCATTATTGAAAGAGATCGTGATACCTCACATCTCAAAATAGGGTTACTTAATGTTAGATCCCTCACTTCAAAGGCAGTCATAGTCAATGAACTAATCACTGATCATAATCTTGATGTGATTGGCCTGACTGAAACATGGCTTAAGCCTGATGAATTTGCTGTGTTAAATGAGGCCTCACCTCCTGGTTACACTAGTGACCATATTCCCCGTGCATCCCGCAAAGGCGGAGGTGTTGCTAACATTTACGATAGCAAATTTCAATTTACAAAAAAAAAAATGGCGTTTTCGTCTTTTGAGCTTCTAGTCATGAAATCTATGCAGCCTACTCAATCACTTTTTATAGCTACTGTTTACAGGCCTCCTGGGCCATATACAGCGTTCCTCTCTGAGTTTCCTGAATTCCTATCAGACCTTGTAGTCATAGCAGATCATATTCTAATTTTTGGTGATTTTAATATTCACATGGAGAAGTCCACAGACCCACTCCAAAAGTCTTTCGGAGCCATCATCGACTCAGTGGGTTTTGTCCAACATGTCTCTGGACCTACTCACTGCCACAGTCATACTCTGGACCTAGTTTTGTCCCATGGAATAAATGTTGTAGATCTTAATGTTTTTCCACAAAATCCTGGACTATCGGACCACCATTTTATTACGTTTGCAATCGCAACAAATAATCTGCTCAGACCCCAACCAAGGAGCATCAAAAGTCGTGCTATAAATTCTCAGACAACACAAAAATTCCTTGATGCCCTTCCAGACTCCTTCTGCCTACCCAAGGACGTCAGAGGACAAAAATCAGTTAACCACTTAACTGAGGAACTCAATTTAACCTTGCGCAATACCCTAGATGCAGTTGCACCCCTAAAAACGAAAAACATTTGTCATAAGAAACTAGCTCCCTGGTATACAGAAAATACCCGAGCTTTGAAGCAAGCTTCCAGGAAATTGGAACGGAAATGGCGCCACACCAAACTGGAAGTCTTCCGACTAGCTTGGAAAGACAGTACCGTGCAGTACCGAAGAGCCCTCACTGCTGCTCGATCATCCTACTTTTCCAACTTAATCGAGGAAAATAAGAACAATCCAAAATTTATTTTTGATACTGTTGCAAAGCTAACTAAAAAGCAGCATTCCCCAAGAGAGGATGGCTTTCACTTCAGCAGTAATAAATTCATGAACTTCTTTGAGGAAAAGATCATGACCATTAGAAAGCAAATTACGGACTCCTCTTTGAATCTGCGTATTCCTCCAGGGCTTAGCTGTCCTGGATCTGCACAGCTCTGCGAGGGCCTGGGATCGGGAGAGACACTTAAGTGTTTTAGTACTATATCTCTTGACACAATGATGAAAATAATCATGGCCTCTAAACCTTCAAGCTGCATACTGGATCCTATTCCTACTAAACTGCTGAAGGAGCTGCTTCCTGTGCTTGGCCCTCCTATGTTGAACATAATAAACAGCTCTCTATCCACCGGATGTGTACCAAACTCACTAAAAGTGGCAGTGATAAAGCCTCTCTTGAAAAAGCCAAACCTTGACCCGGAAAATATAAAAAACTATCGGCCTATATCGAATCTTCCATTCCTCTCAAAAATTTTAGAAAAAGCTGTTGCGCAGCAACTCACTGCCTTTCTGAAGACAAACAATGTATACGAAATGCTTCAGTCTGGTTTTAGACCCCATCATAGCACTGAGACTGCACTTGTGAAGGTGGTAAATGACCTTTTAATGGCGTCAGACCGAGGCTCTGCATCTGTCCTCGTGCTACTAGACCTTAGTGCTGCCTTTGACACCATCGATCACCACATTCTTTTGGAGAGACTGGAAACCCAAATTGGTCTACACGGACAAGTTCTGGCCTGGTTTAGATCTTACCTGTCGGAAAGATATCAGTTTGTCTCTGTGAATGGTCTGTCCTCCGACAAATCAACTGTACATTTCGGTGTTCCTCAAGGTTCCGTTTTAGGACCACTATTGTTTTCACTATATATTTTACCTCTTGGGGATGTTATTCGAAAACATAATGTTAACTCTGCTATGCGGATGACACACAGCTGTACATTTCAATGAAACATGGTGAAGCCCCAAAATTGCCCTCGCTAGAAGCCTGTGTTTCAGACATAAGGAAGTGGATGGCTGAAAACTTTCTACTTTTAAACTCGGACAAAACAGAGATGCTTGTTCTAGGTCCCAAGAAACAAAGAGATCTTCTGTTAAATCTGACAATTCATCTTGATGGTTGTAAAGTCGTCTCAAATAAAACTGTGAAGGACCTCGGCGTTACTCTTGACCCTGATCTCTCTTTTGACGAACATATCAAGACTGTTTCAAGGACAGCTTTTTTCCATCTACGTAACATTGCAAAAATCAGAAATTTTCTGTCCAAAAATGATGCAGAAAAATTAATCCATGCATTTGTTACTTCTAGGTTAGACTACTGCAATGCTCTACTTTCCGGCTACCCGGATAAAGCACTAAATAAACTTCAGTTAGTGCTAAATACGGCTGCTAGAATCCTGACTAGAACCAAGAAATTTGATCATATTACTCCAGTGCTAGCTTCCCTACACTGGCTTCCTGTTAAGGCAAGGGCTGATTTCAAGGTTTTACTGTTAACCTATAAAGCGTTACATGGGCTTGCTCCTACCTATCTTTCCGAGTTGGTCCTGCCGTACATACCAATACGTACGCTACGGTCACAAGACGCAGGCCTCCTAATTGTCCCTAGAATTTCTAAGCAAACAGCGGGAGGCAGGGCTTTCTCCTATAGATCTCCATTTTTATGGAACAGTCTGCCTACCCATGTGAGAGACGCAGACTCGGTCTCAACCTTTAAGTCTTTACTGAAGACTTATCTCTTCAGTAGGTCATATGATTGAGTGTAGTCTGGCCCAGGAGTGTGAAGGTGAACGGAAAGGCTCTGGAGCAACGAACAGCCCTTGCTGTCTCTGCCAGGCCGGTTCCCCTCTCTCCACTGGGGTTCTCTGCCTCTAACCCTGTTACAGGGGCTGAGTCACTGGCTTGCTGGTGCTCTTTCATGCCGTCCCTAGGAGGGGTGCGTCACTTGAGTGGGTTGAGTTACTGACCTGATCTTCCTGTCTGGGTTGGCGCCCCCCCTTGGTTTGTGCTGTGGTGGAGACCTCTGTGGGCTATACTCGGCCTTGTCTCAGGATTGTAAGTTGGTGGTTGAGGATATCCCTCTAGTGGTGCGGGGGCTGTGCTTTGGCAGAGTGGGTGGGGTTATATCCTTCCTGTTTGGCCCTGTCCGGGGGTTTCTTCGGATGGGGCCACAGTGTCTCCGGACCGCTCCTGTCTCAGCCTCCAGTATTTATGCTGCAGTAGTTTATGTGTCGGGGGGCTGGGGTTAGTTGGTTATACCTGGAGTACTTCTCCTGTCTTATCCAGTGTCCTGTGTGAATTTAAGTATGCTCTCTCTAATTCTCTCGTTCTCTCTTTCTCTCTGAGAACCTGAGCCCTAGGACCATACGTCAGGACTACCGGGCATGCTGACACCTTGCTGTCCCCAGTCCGCCTGGCCTTGCTGCTATTCCAGTTTCAACTGTTCTGCCTGCGGTTACGAAACCCCTACCTGTCCCAGACCTGCTGTTTTCAACTCTTAATGATCGGCTATGAAAAGCCAACTGAGAGACCTGAGCCCTAGGACCATACGTCGGGACTACCGGCCGTGGTGACTCCTTGCTGTCCCCAGTCCGCCTGGCCTTGCTGCTATTCCAGTTTCAACTGTTCTGCCTGCGGTTATGGAACCCCTACCTGTCCCAGACCTGCTGTTTTCAACTCTTAATGATCGGCTATGAAAAGCCAACTGAGATTTATTCCTGATTATTATTTGA
Source organism: Coregonus lavaretus (assembly GCF_964263955.1). Taxonomy (NCBI): domain Eukaryota; kingdom Metazoa; phylum Chordata; class Actinopteri; order Salmoniformes; family Salmonidae; genus Coregonus; species Coregonus lavaretus. The sequence continues at coordinate 26,829 of NW_028166733.1, forward strand.
CCATGCTTGTCACTTATGAACATTTTTGAACATCTTGGCATGGTTCTGTTATAACCTCCACCCGGCACAGCCAGAAGAGGACTGGCCACCCCTCATAGCCTGGTTCCTCTCTAGGTTTCTTCCTAGGTATTGGCCTTTCTAGGGAGTTTTTCCTAGCCACCGTGCTTCTACACCTGCATTACTAGCTGTTTGGGGTTTTAGGCTGGGTTTCTGTACAGCACTTCGAGATATTAGCTGATGTACGAAGGGCTATATAAAATAAAATTGATTGATTGATTGATTGATCTATTCTGACTGGGACTGTCTTTCATGTAATATAACTGTCCAGTATACTGCCATCTATTCTGACTGGGACTGTCTTTAATGTAATATAACTGTCCAGTATACTGCCATCTCTTCTGACTGGGACTGTCTTTCATGTAATATAACTGTCCAGTATACTGCCATCTATTCTGACTGGGACTGTCTTTCATGTAATATAACTGTCTAGTATACTGCCATCTATTCTGACTGGGACTGTCTTTAATGTAATATAACTGTCCAGTATACTGCCATCTATTCTGACTGGGGCTGTCTTTCATGTAATATAACTGTCTAGTATACTGCCATCTATTCTGACTGGGACTGTCTTTCATGTAATATAACTGTCCAGTATACTGCCATCTATTCTGA
>NW_028166732.1:0-20594 GCF_964263955.1 Coregonus lavaretus
TCTTCTCTTCTCTTCTCTTCTCTTCTCTTCTCTTTCCTTCTCTTTCCTTCTCTTCTCTTCTCTTCTTTCCCTTCTTTTCTCTTCTCTTCTCTTCTCTTCTCTTCTCGTCTCTTTCCTTCTCTTTCCTTCTCTTCTCTTTCTTGCTCTTCTCTTGTCTTCTCTTCTCTTCTCTTCTCTTCTCTTCTCTTCTCTTCTCTCTCTTCTCTTCTCTTTCCTCTCTTCTCTTCTCTTCTCTTCTCTCTCTTCTCTTCTCTTCTCTTCTCTTCTCTCTTCTCTTCTCTTCTCTTCTCTTCTCTTCTCTTCTCTTCTCTTCTCTTCTCGTCTCTTCTCTTCTCTTTCGTTAGCTTTCATTCTCTCACTCTGCTACATGTTGATGTACATGTATACATTTACCCCTCCCTCAATGGGTGGTGCCAGTCAAATGAACGGAAATCATGCATATACTATACAGCCGCTGATGGCCTTTGTCCCCTGCCTCTATTGGCTGCAAGCCCCAATCAAGACAGCCGCAATCTGTGCACATACTGTACATGCACATTTTCTATACCCCTTTGATTGAACAGTAGAGAGTGATTGCATCCCCAGCCCACTCCTTTTTTGGAAAAACAACAGAACGTCAGCCCTGACACTTGGTTTGCTATAAAGCTGAGGGATGGGCCTCATGAGGCATTTACAAGTTATATTCTTAATGAATCAATGGGTATATAATAATCTCATCAATTTAAATGATCAAAAACGGCTGTCAATATCCAGAGTGGGTCTTTAAAGACACGACGGTTCACACTAGCGATGCCCTTGAAGTCAGTGCATCGGCATCCACACTGTCCCTTTTAGAAACAGCCTGCAGCCTCTCTGCTCCGCTATCAGCCGAGTAAAAAAATTGGCTCTTAATCCCAAAAAGCCCCAACAGAGTTTATCTGTGCCTCCACCACCAACATCACAATCACCACCCTCCGATTACTGCAGAAGTAGCAAGGTTCTGTTCCCTGCAGAAATAAAATGTGGAAGGCTGTGAAGTCGTGTCCTTCTAGACAGCTGAGTTAAGAGGAGTCCTCCTGAAGATGCCTATCATCTCTCTCCTTGTGTCAACGTTTCCAGTGCCTTGAGAGATGTGTGAGAGAGAAGGATGCAGAGAGACACATTCATTTAGGAGTCAAGGAGGAGAGAGCAAAAAATGTATATACAAAGAGAGAGAGAGATGGAGGGAGAGAGGTGATGAAGGAGAGAATATCTGATAGAAGTTGATGTGACAGTAAATCAACATTCTCTCCTCCTCTCATCCCCCTCTCCCTCCCTCCTTCCCTCTGTAGCACATCGACATTCAAGGACCTGGAGGGCAATAGTCTGAAGGACAGCGGGCACGAGGAGAGCGACCAGACGGACAGTGAGCACGACGTCCAGAGAGGCCACTACATAGACACGGCTGTCAACGATGTGCTCAATATGACTGTGCCCTCCAACGTCTGCCAGCTGCCTGACCAAGGTAGGAGAAAAGGTGTGTGGAAAGTCTGTGTGTTACTCATCATTCATCCCTTAGTGTTAGAATAAGAATTCCCATCAGATCCTTGGTAAAAGCTTGTGTGTTACTGTTTACACCGCCAACCAGAGCACCTTTAGAGGTACATAATGCTCACTCCTACTTCTTTTTTAAAATTATTTTAAGGCAAGTCAGTTAAGAATAAATTCTTATTTACAATGACGGCCTACCCTGGCCAAACCCGGACGACGCTGGGCCAATTGTGCGGCACCCTATGGGACTCCCAATCACGGCCGGTTGTGATACAGCCTGGAATCGAACCAGAGTCTGTAGTAATGCCTCTAGCACTGAGATGCAGTGCCTTAGACCACTGCGCCACTCGGGAGCAACTTAACGCCTCAGACCTCTGTGTGTGTGTGTGTGTGTGTTGGTGTGTGTGTGTGTGTGTGTGTGTGTGTGTGTGTGTGTGTGTGTGTGTGTGTGTGTGTGTGTGTGTGTGTGTGTGTGTGTGTGTGTGTGTGTGTGTGTGTGTGTGTGTGTGTGTGTGTGTGTGTGTGTGTGTGTGTGTGTGTGTGTGTGTGTGTGTGTGTGTGTGTGTGTGTGTGTGTGTGTGTGTGTGTGTGTGTGTGTGTGTGTGTGTGTGTGTGTGTGTGTGTGTGTGTGTGAGTGTGTCCATAGAATAAGAATTGAACTGGCAGTGATCATGTTCAAAGTTGTCTGACACAACCATCAGAACACTTCAACCACAACACCGTTCTCAGTAACGGAAACCTTTTACTGGCATTGATTGTCATATGTGGTTGTTTATCTACCTTAGTTGAATGCACTGACTGTAAGTCGCTCTGAATAAGAGTGTCTGCTAAATGACCAAAATGTAAATGTGAAAAGTAGAATTAATTCAATTTCTAAGTGTGTATGTGTGTGTTTACACCAAGCAGAGCATTATGCCCACTCTCAGACAAGAGCCCTCAGATCTGTGTGAATAACACCTCAGTACTTTCCTTTGAAGTCCCGGTGCTAATGTTGAGGGATCCCTCCCAGCCAAGGCTAGCCTTTGATACAAGGCTCTGGTAATATTATTGCCTGATAGTAGGCCTAGCCATGTCTGTCTGGCAGTATTCGTTGGCGGCCGACTTCTGAGGTGCTTGAATGGCAGATAGAAAGAGCAATTAGGCTGACAAAGGTGGAAGGTGTGGGGGGGGGGGGGGTGTTTACTCTACATATCGTTGTAACCTCATACATTATTCAGCAGGATCATTTAGCGGAGGAATTAATGTTGATGTTTCTTTGCTGACTTCCACAGTTTAACGACACATCCGAATCTCTGGCAGGGGAAGTGGAAGGGGTCATGTTCGTTCTTCACTACTGCCAGTCAGTTAATGGTTCCTGGTTCCACGGTTCTAGAGTAGTGGAGAGGGGGAGCTTATGTGAAAAAGTGTCATAGAGAAACAGTGGGGGGGAGGGAGCGAGGGAATGAGTGTAAGAGGGAGGGAGTTGGAGGTCGGGAAAGGAAGAGAGAGAAAGAGAGGGTGTGTGTGTGAGAGAAAGGTAGTGGGAACTGGTACGGACCTGTGAAGAAATGTAATTATATTTAATTTAATTGAGAGAGAATGAAAGATAGGCCTATAGACAGAGATAGAGAAAACACAAAAGGATGGAGAATGAGAGAGTGAGAGAGCAGTAGAAGGATAGAAACTGGCACAGACCTGTGCGCTAGTACATTATGCACCTGGGGGTGTTTATCCAGCTCAAAGGAAACACAGGTGCTCAGACTTGGGAGAGCACAGAGCAGGATTCTGCTATAGAGGAAAACATTAATATAGGACAGGTATGGTGAAATGAGTTTAAATTCTAGCCGAAGTGTCATGGTGTCCAAATGTAGGCACTTAGCAACCGCCCCATCTGCCTGATTTTCCCTCCATTTTCTCAAACCACCGCTATCTCTAGCTACACTTGCACATTTTCAGTCTTCCTTTTTCATGCACCCTCCTTACTTCTCGCAGCCTCGCTCCAGAAAGAGAGCCCAATAAGTGAATGAAAAAATGTGTACGAAAGTTATTTATGAGGGAGTCAGGTTTTTTTTCCTGCTTCCTTTTCCCCACAGGGAACCTTCTCAATCGTGGGGAATGGGCTGCAGAGCCAATTAGGAAGTTGTTAGCTCAGGATCACGTGGCCTCACGCACGGCTGTTCTACTGGGATAATTTGCCAGCGTTTTACCCCAAAACATTATGGGTAGGGCAGAGAGGTGGCATGATGTTGAGATAGGAAGGCAATAGGGAAGTTTCTTCCACTTCCGTTTTCATCTGGGAGGGGATACTGCTGTTTAAGGTATGTGGATTGAAGGGGATCTGGCTTAGTGTGCTGGTGTTGAAGTCCAGCATGGTGACTGGTTGGTTGGGGGGGCCTGGGGGGGGCTGTGTGTGTGTGTGTGTGTGTGTGTGTGTGTGTACGCCTGAGTGTGTGCATGCGTGCGAGTGAGTCGGCATGCCTGCACATGTTAAAGTGTGTGTGTGTGTACTGTATCTGCATGTTATCTGCATGGGGAGTCTAGCTGCATGTAGAGTTGGACTGCTGCCTCTGCAGTGTCAAACAGTAATGAACAATGATTAGTGAGTTCGCCACCTATTGGTTAGCTGGACGTAATTATTTCACAAGCCTCTCCGAAAAATGCCAGCGCCTCCAAAAGATGCATAATGACAGGTCTAGGGAACTCATTATTGGATACTGACAGGTCTAGGGAACTCATTATTGGAGACAATTAAAAAGATGTACATGAAGAATATTATGTGGAGAAAGAGAGACAGAGTAAAAGGGATAGCGAGAGAGAGAGAAAGAGAGAGAGAGGGATTGAGGCAGAGAGACAGAGAGAGGGATAGAGGCAGAGAAAGAAAGAGATATAGAGAGAGGGAGAGAAAGAGAGAGAGAGAAAGAAAGAGAGAGAGAGAAAGAGAGAGATAGAGGCAGGGAAAGAGAGAGAGACAGAGAGAGAGAGGGATAGAGGCAGAGAAAGAAAGAGACAGAGAGAGAGAGAGAGAGAGAGAGAGAGAGAGAGAGAGAGAGAGAGAGAGAGAGAGAGAGAGAGAGAGAGAGAGAGAGAGAGAGAGAGAGAGAGAGAGAGAGAGAGGGGCTTTTTTGGGATCCAGCTATTTTTTCATTAACACTGGTGGTGATCGTATTTTCATTAACACTGGTGGTGATTGTATCTCTTTCAGTGAGATGGATACACACTCCTGGAATGTAGAATATAAGTAAACAAATAAACGCCACTGGTAATAAACAGAATGACGGAGGCTATTTCACACCGCCCGGCATCCATAGCAGAATGGATAAGGACAAAATATCTGTTTGGAATTGCAAATGGATCCTCGTCACTATTGTTATTGGGTTCTTCTTCTTCTTCTTCTTCTTCTTCTTCTTCTTCTTCTTCTTCTTCTTCTTCTTCTTCTTCTTCTTCTTCTTCTTCTTCTTCTTCTTCTTCTTCTTCTTCTTCTTCTTCTTCTTCTTCTTCTTCTTCTTCTTCTCTAGATCTAGTTATAATATGTTCTTGCTACAGGCAATTTTCTCCCTCAGTTGAAAAAGAAGCATTGAGAAGCACTGAACAAAATGGCTTAATGTTTCATCTAAGCTTGCGTCCCAAATGGCACTCTATCCCCTATATAGTGGGCCTATGGGCCCTGGACAAAAGTAGTGCACTATGTAGGAAATAGGGTGCCATTTGGGATGCAGCCAATGTCTGTCTTCTCATTGTCTTTAATGGGAGTCTGTGGCAGTAAAGCTGCATAAGGGCTCGTCAGTAATGAGGGCCTGTTCATAATTATTAAATGAATTGACCGAAAGACCCTTACACATGCACAAACGTAACGACATAGCCAAATGGAATTGTACTACCATTACCAGCGGTCTAATTACACAGTTAAAGTGTATGACGGGGCCGGGGCTAAGCTCGACAGAATCAACACAGCCACACTATCAAATCTTCCTCTACCCCTCAGACAAGGCCCTATCATCATAAAAAGGCAAGAGAGAGAATTTTCTCTTTCTCTCTCATCCTATTAGCTAGCTAAATAAGTTAACGCTAATCGACTTGAGGAACTCTGTCTGTGTCCCAAATGGCACCCTATTCCTTATGGGCCCTGGTAAAAAGTAGTGCACTATATAAAGAATAAGGTGACATTTGGGATGCAGCCTATATATTTACAGATGTAGGAACGGATTAGGATAGCTAAGTTACAGCAGCAACACATACTAGATGTGAGAGCTACAATGGTTCCGAGTGAAGTGAAACCACGGTACGCTTAGACACATCCATCTTAATTGACAGTAAGTAAATAAACACTGACCATGCAGTATCCCCGTTTACCGAAGGGAAATGTGTGTGAGCAAAACAAATAGTCACGTTCGCAAAACACCCCGCCATTTAGATGTGTTTGTATGAGAATACCTCAGATCTGCAGTTTGCCTCTCTTTCTCATACTACAGCAAAACACACTGCAGTTGCCCCAAAGGACACAAACACAGGCTCTGGATACAAAGCCTTGACTTTTGTGTTTTTATTGTGATGTTTTCTTGTGTTCGGAAGCTAAATGCACACAGGAAGGAGTGAAAGGGGATAAGGGGAGTGCGGTAAACTCCCCTCCTGTGGGTTCCCTAGGCTTACAGTGCAAATGTTTACTTTTCTCACAGGTGCCATGTAAAGGTGGCGTTTGCACAGTGGGATGTACCGTTACCTCTGAACAAAGAGGGACGCACACGGACGCACACACAAACACACACACACACAACCCCCTACCCCTCGTCTTATAAGTCCCAGTGTGGGAATCCACCAATATAGGGAGAGCACTCTGTGAGGCTCTGGGTTTCTCTCACACCATACACAGGCTTCCTCTGTTACATGCTTCCTTTCTGCACTCGATTACCAGCTTGTTTGTCCATTTCCTGCATTTCTATTTATCCTCCTGGACTTGAGCTGTGATACTCCATAACGTGTTGTGTCTCTGGCATCCAGCAGTAGCTGTGCTATGGTGTGAGACAGTGGAGAGGTCTTTGTACGGATCACCAGAGTCTAGCTGAGTGATACTAAGACGAGAGCTAATATTGTAAAAAGTGACTATGTTGTTCCTAATCTTCCTAAGAATACCTTGGTCTGAAATCTACCCTGCCAATGGATTACACTAAGGAAAAATGATAAAATATCATCAAATCATATTACACTAAATATATAGGCCCCTATTGTCAAATGGTTATCTTGAACTATTAATTCTTTCCCTTGTACAGTATCTGCCAATGCAGTGACTATGGATGATATCGCCGAGCTATAAACGGTTGAGGGAAGGGAGAGGAGCAGAAGAAACATTTATCAAATGAACGCCATTCCTTTATCTTTAATCACAGTCAAAGGGATAAAAAATAAAATAATGTACTACATGCTAGCTTTGGCTCTGGAGGACCATTAGTATCTCACAGGAGAACTGGCAAACAGCCATACAGGCAAACAGCTATACAGGCCAACAACCCCCCCCACATCCTTTGATTATCGAAGCTTTTACTTAATTCCTTGCAGACACGGATGAGCCATGTTTTTTTTAAGGGCTGGAGATTCTCTAATTCTCTAGTTAAGCATGAAAGTTATCAGTGCGGGGAAACTCAACTTTTACATTCAATGTCTTTTTTTTGCCTTTCATGTATTTTTCCTCGCGGCCATTTTGAGGGTTTAGTTGGCCAGGGGTCTTTGGTTTTGGGATTATGACTGTAGGGGGCAAAGTATGGGTCAGAAAATATATTTTTCCTGGTTTTAGCACCAGAGGGGCACAAGGCAGCTAAATTACAGCCGCAGGGCACTAGTCTCTCTCTTTCCTCACATATTCCATATCGTTCACCCCTGAGGGGCTTTCCCACTCATCAATCCCATCCACTCCCTATGGGTGTGCTCCCTAAGAAGAAGCCATGGGGGCACAGATTCCTCACTACTCTGCCCCCACTCTTCCTTCCCCCTTCTCCTAGTCTCTCCATATATCTCTCTCTCTCCTCAGACAGGGCCCTATCATCCTATTAGTTAGCTAGCTAAATAAGTTGACACTAATCGACTTGAGGGACGGAGGCACAAGTGGGTCTACTGGGGTTTGTATAACGTGAGCACCCTAAAAAAAATACAAAATGCAGAGAATATACAGTACTTTACTGAACTATGTCTGTACTCCTCTGATCTACTAATGAAAATGCTGATAGGTGTCAGAATTAGGACATCAACAGCAGCAGGGTTTGTGCTGACAACCTGAGAGAGAGAGGGAGAGAGGGAGAGAGGGAGGGAGAGGAGTTTAGAGTCTAGTAAGCAGTCTCGACGAGGGAAAATAAAAAGGGAAGACAGGTAGGAATATTTTTTTCTCCGTCTTTCTCTCTCGGCAGGCAAAATACCCCCATGAGTGTGTCAAAGGATTCGACAGCTGCTCAAACAAATATGAACATTTGATTGAATTAAACATCAAACTCCAAAAACGTGCAGTTGTTTCTGCCCGGCAACAGTCCATGTTATCTTCTGTGTAGAATGATGTAGAATTGATGTAGAATTGCCTAGTCAAATATGGAACCTGTTTGAATGACTGAAGATGAAATGTTTGACAGTGAGTACACTGGTAGGCAGCATATTAGGTAAACGGAATTAATATTATAAACTCGTTCTACCAGGGCTGCCAACTTTTGAAGAAAGCTTGGAGTGAGATTTGCTGTGTGAATTTCATTGCCCCCTGGCACAAACCCTAGATGGAAAATTTTACTGTTTTAAAGCTAATTTCCTGCTGGCTTAGGCGTATGACCAGGGTAATAAAATAAAATAATAAAAAACACAGGTCAGGTGTATTCAGGATGCTTTGAACATTAAATGAACACTCAAAATTCAACGACTTTGTTACTTTGAGATTTTTGGGGGATGAAATTTTAAGTACAATTATAATATTAATGGTTGATGGCAGTGGGTAACCAAATCATAGATTGCAGTCTCCTTGTCAATAGACTGCTTTCAAGTTAAGGACACAAACATTTTGTAATTTGGGTGAACTATCTCTTTAAAATAGGCATGGAAGAAAATCCTGCTTGCTCTCCAGGAGGGTTGGCCTCCCCTGAAGTGCTGGGTGTTTGAAAATGTTCTTGTTATAACAATTAATTGATCAAAATCACCCAACCTTCAAGAAAAATCCAATGAATATCAATATTCAGGTGGTTTATGCCCACTAGTTGAAGATATATGCCTTCGTCTTACTCTACATAGACAAAATATGATGTGTATGAGTTGTGAGTCCCCCTACCATCTCTGCCTAGCATGTGCAAAATAGTAAAATGTCAAAAAATTCTATTTGATTCCTGGAGCATTTAATATCCTATGTTTATTTGTATGACTTATTCAAAACTGTCCATGAATGGCTGCATAAATACATAGACTCATAATACATTTTCAAAGACACAAGTAGCCATATCAGATTTAAAATATGTGATTACACTGGAAGAATTGGGAAGAAGTGGAATAAAAATATAATTGTGGGGAATACAGTAGGGTTCTTGCTGACAAGCACAGTAGTTATGGTTTATTTTAGCCCATTGTTAAGAATGAAAATTGTTCCACTGATCAGACTATATAAAGTAAAGATATAATAAAATATCCTGAAGACAAGATTACATAAATCTGCCCATACACCCTAACCAAATAATGTTTATATTTATTGTCCCCCCTCCAGAATAAAAACATACACTTTTGGGTTCACAATCTGTTTGACAAAATTATTTTCATTGTTACAAATCAGATCACCCTACCAAACGTCCCTGCTAAAACATACTGTAGGTCTGTCTACTGCCTTTTCGTTGTCACAGCCTAAATGCCAATCAACAAACAAGGGGACTAATGCAAGTGTGGATCAAATCGACTTTAGTACATGCTGTCAAAAGGCTGCATTCTGCGAAAGGGAGTAACAGCATCCTAATTTTGTTGACAACATTGTACATAAAACAGCGCTACCTTGCTGCTCTTTTTACAGTTTTATACACTCAGCGGAGAACGTTCTCTCTATTCAGCTCCACTCTAATCTTGAGGAGCGTTTCTTTAAAACGTGCATCCAATCCCCTTGATCCTTTACATAACTAGACCAATCGCTTAAATGTGTCGCGGTTCACATGGCTGTGGCAAGACAGGACAATGATCGAGGTTCCACTCGTAATGTGTACCTCACGGCCAATGCGTGTGCCTCACGGCCAATGCGTGTACCTCACGGCCAATGCGTGTGCCTCACGGCCAATGCGTGTACCTCACGGCCAATGCGTGTGCCTCACGGCCAATGCGTGTACCTCACGGCCAATACGTGTGTCTCACGGCCAATGCGTGTGTCTCACGGCCAATGCGTGTACCTCACGGCCAATGCGTGTACCTCACGGCCAATGCGTGTGTCTCACGGCCAATGCGTGTACCTCACGGCCAATGCGTGTGTCTCACGGCCAATGCGTGTACCTCACGGCCAATACGTGTGTCTCACGGCCAATGCGTGTGTCTCACGGCCAATGCGTGTACCTCACGGCCAATGCGTGTACCTCACGGCCAATGCGTGTGCCTCACGGCCAATGCGTGTACCTCACGGCCAATACGTGTGTCTCACGGCCAATGCGTGTACCTCACGGCCAATGCGTGTACCTCACGGCCAATACGTGTGTCTCACGGCCAATGCGTGTACCTCACGGCCAATGCGTGTACCTCACGGCCAATGCGTGTGTCTCACGGCCAATGCGTGTACCTCATGGCCAATGCGTGTACCTCACGGCCAATGTGTGTGTCTCACGGCCAATGCGTGTACCTCACGGCCAATGCGTGTGTCTCACGGCCAATGCGTGTACCTCACGGCCAATGTGTGTGTCTCACGGCCAATGTGTGTACCTCACGGCCAATGCGTGTGTCTCACGGCCAATGCGTGTGCCTCACGGCCAATGCGTGTGTCTCACGGCCAATGCGTTGGCAGCTCTGTTCTACGATTCCATAAATGCCAGAGGAAGGAAAGTCAGAAGAACAACTAAAGTGCGGTAGAAGATACAAGTGAATATTTCAGTAGTATCCGTAGTAGTATCCGTAGTAGTAGTAGTAGTAGTAGTAGTAGTAGTAGTAGTAGTAGTAGTAGTAGTAGTAGCTAGAAAGATCTCATTTTTAGCTGTGTCGAACTACACTAAAATATATTTTTCCCTTTTATCCTAATTCAACATAGCATGACTCACAAAGGTCTTGGTCTGCCAGTATCATGACTGAGCTAGACTATTATATTAGCCTTTCCCCTTTATGTATAAAAAGAGCAGGGTTCCTCCCCTAAGGTTATTTTCCAGGTGCTTTCAAATTATTATCAGCTCAAGCAGGCCCCTCTTAGTCAGTCAGTGTGCTATGTAAGGTACTTACAGATTCAATTGAGAAGAATAACGGCTTCCACTCAGGCTTGAGGCCCTCTCCTCTCCTCTCCTCTCCTCTCCTCTCCTCTCCTCTCCTCTCCTCTCCTCTCCTCTCCTCTCCTCTCCTCTCCTCTCCTCTCCTCTCCTCTCCTCTCCTCTCCTCTCCTCTCCTCTCCTCTCCTCTCCTCTCCTCTCCTCTCCTCTCCTCTCCTCTCCTGTCCTGTCCTGTCCTGTCCTCTCCTCTCCTTTCCTCTCCTTTCTCTACCCCTAACATGGCTGCTGTCGCTTTGCACCACACACACACACACACACAAAATATATCTCCCCACCTTCCCTCCACTCCATCCTGTGACTCACAAGACAACATCGCTCTAACATTGTATCAACGTCCCCTGAACCTTCGTCTAACATTCCCTTAACGTTCCAGCCTTCCACAATACACCCAAAGTATTTAAATCAGCTCGAGAGGGACGACTGTTTATCTCACATGCACTTGTCATGGATAGGAGCATATTGAAGGTATCAGGGAGAAACGGAGGAGCGCTTCATTATTTCCTAGGGCTCCTCCAATGAGCCTGATGCATCTCCTCCACTGACAGCTCATTTTCCACACAATCCCTGGTATTCATTTGGGAGAGAGAGAGAGAGAGAGAGAGAGAGAGAGAGAAAGACAGAACATAGGGCTCTTGGATACTTCTTCCCATTGCTTATTCATGACCCTCTGTAGCTACTAGGCATGCTAGGGTAGGTGTGTTAATAATCTCCTCACAAACCAAGTGGATTCACAATTGTTTGTCGAACACTTAGCTAGTAGTCGATGGAGGAGGCCCGAGCTGGGCAGCAGAACAGTACAGGGAGATCAGGGTTCAAGGATCAGGTACTGAACAGAGGGGGAGAGATTAAGAACATGTCGTGTGCCTGGAGTTGATAGGGAGTGGGGACACAGAGAGAAAGAGAGAGGAGGAGAGAGTATTATTACAGCACCTGAATTTAAAATCTGTGTGTTTGTGTGTGTCTGTGTATGAGAGAAAGGGAGAGAGCGATTACGTCTGGAGGGAGTTTGCCTGTGTCCATGTGCATGCATGCTTGTGTGTGTGTGTGTCTGCATCTGTGTGCTAGATCGAGCAAATGAGTGTCTGAATGTGTGTTTAAAGGTTAATGAGAGAGAGAGCGGGGTAGAGCGATAAAGCTAGAGAGGAGGGGACTGTGGGTGGAGGAGTGAGAAAACAGACTGAAATGTGAGTAGCCCAGCCCGGGCCTCGTGCTAGTTGTCTCCAGTCTGCCAGGCTATTGTGGTTCTGATTGATTTGGTGTTTATGGGCTGTGGAAGTCTGTGGAAGCACTAAGTAGACCCCACTCCCTCTGTCCCCCTTCCTCCTGTCCTCCTAGTACCTCCAGAGTCCTCCTTTGGGTTTGGCACACCCCATCTCCATTCCAACACACCCCTCACCGGTAACAAGGCTCAGGTAGAGATCTGTAGGGAGGCTAGGGACGGCCCCAGCCCTCTCAGTCATCCCTCTCTGTAGCCTAATCACAAACTAAATAACGGCCAGGGGACCATAGGCTGGAACCAGGGGCATAGCCCAGTGGAGATGACCCGACCACCTCTGCTCTTCCAGATCTAGCTCTCAACAACTACTGGAAGCTTTGCTTACGTCCTGGATCACTAATCAAAACACATTGGAAATGGCATGATTATATATTGGCTTGATTGAAATACCATGTCATCTAGGGTGTCTGTACAGAGTGGATGAAAAGTCACTTTGGTGATGATATTTCACTTCCTTATGTTATAAAATACAGTTTACCAAGAAAAATAGGATTCTTAATTTTCTGAATCGTTCAGTGTGGTCTTTCTCTAACATATATATATATATATTATTAACATATCAAAAAAGTTTAATTTCGTAACCTAATACATCCAATAATAATCACAGAGCTCTGTTGACAGAGCAGTGCAGCTTTTTCGTAGCGACTTTTTAGGATTTTACATGTTGTGGTGTTCGTTTCCGCGGGTCGCAAAAAGCCAAATTAACATGACACAAACTGAATTAAATGTAAAAGGCTTTGAAAATAAAAGATGATGAGTTCAACGGTGAGACTGTCAGTTAGCCTTAATTCTCACTCAGCATCCAGCCTAACTGGCACAATGCTATTTTCCTGATTTATGACAACTTTTTTCTCTGGCATCCATTGATTTAGTCACCCTAATTCTGGTCATTTTACAAGGGTAAAAACGCCAATAACTTTTGAACGGATTGTGATAGAGACATGAGGTTTGGACCGTTGGTTTTCTTAGAGTATCTAAACGGTTAACATATTATTTTACCCATTGGTCAAAATATGAGTTTTTAAGATTGGACACCCTATGTAATCTTAATCTTAGACTTTTCCTGAGGGAACATGCTTTGTACAGTGGGGAAAAAAAGTATTTAGTCAGCCACCAATTGTGCATGTTCTCCCACTTAAAAAGATGAGAGAGGCCTGTATTTTTCATCATAGGTACACGTCAACTATGACAGACAAATTGAGGAAAAAAAATCCAGAAAATCACATTGTAGGATTTTTTATGAATTTATTTGCAAATCATGGTGGAAAATAAGTATTTGGTCACCTACAAACAAGCAACATTTCTGGCTCTCACAGACCTGTAACTTCTTCTTTAAGAGGCTCCTCTGTCCTCCACTCGTTACCTGTATTAATGGCACCTGTTTGAACTTGTTATCAGTATAAAAGACACCTTTCCACAACCTCAAACAGTCACACTCCAAACTCCACTATGGCCAAGACCAAAGAGCTGTCAAAGGACACCAGAAACAAAATTGTAGACCTGCACCAGGCTGGGAAGACTGAATCTGCAATAGGTAAGCAGCTTGGTTTGAATAAATCAACTGTGGGAGCAATTATTAGGAAATGGAAGACATACAAGACCACTGATATTCTCCCTCGATCTGGGGCTCCACGCAAGATCTCACCCCGTGGGGTCAAAATGATCACAAGAACGGTGAGCAAAAATCCCAGAACCACACGGGGGGACCTAGTGAATGACCTGCAGAGAGCTGGGACCAAAGTAACAAAGCCTACCATCAGTAACACACTACACCGCCAGAGACTCAAATCCTGCAGTGCCAGACGTGTCCCCCTGCTTAAGCCAGTACATGTCCAGGCCCGTCTGAAGTTTGCTAGAGTGCATTTGGATGATCCAGAAGAGGATTGGGAGAATGCCATATGGTCAGATGAAACCAAAATAGAACTTTTTGGTAAAAACTCAACTCGTCGTGTTTGGAGGACAAAGAATGCTGAGTTGCATCCAAAGAACACCATACCTACTGTGAAGCATGGGGGTGTAAACATCATGCTTTGGGGCTGTTTTTCTGCAAAGGGACCAGGACGACTGATCTGTGTAAAGGAAATAATGAATGGGGCCATGTATCGTGAGATTTTGAGTGAAAACCTCATTCCATCAGCAAGGGCATTGAAGATGAAACGTGGCTGGGTCTTTCAGCATGACAATGATCCCAAACACACCGCCCGGGCAACAAAGGAGTGGCTTCGTAAGAAGCATTTCAAGGTCCTGGAGTGGCCTAGCCAGTCTCCAGATCTCAACCCCATAGAAAATCTTTGGAGAGAGTTGAAAGTCCGTGTTGCCCAGCGACAGCCCCAAAACATCACTGCTCTAGAGGAGATCTGCATGGAGGAATGGGCCAAAATACCAGCAACAGTGTGTGAAAACCTGGTGAAGACTTACAGAAAACGTTTGACCTGTGTCATTGCCAACAAAGGGTATATAACAAAGTATTGAGGAACTTTTGTTATTGACCAAATACTTATTTTCCACCATCATTTGCAAATAAATTCATATAAAATCCTACAATGTGATTTTCTGGATTTTTTTTTCTAATTTTATCTGTCATAGTTGACGTGTACCTATGATGAAAATTACAGGCCTCTCTCCTCTTTTTAAGTGGGAGAACTTGCACAATTGGTGGCTGACTAAATACTTTTTTTCCCCACTGTATGTGTATTGATGATGTTGATGTGGAACTCTACTAGTGGGAGCTGTCTGTGTGGCGATAACCGAGCAGGACAGATAGCGTTGGAAGAGGCTTCGTGTGTGTGTGTGTGTATATGTGCTTGTGTGTGTGCGGCTGCCAAAGCAAAGCTGGGCCTTGTATTACAGGGATCCCTGGCTATCAGACAAGCCTGTATGCGCTCCCTCTAGCAGTTACCTTGCAATGAGCCAGCTCTAATCAACTCCATTAGCTACACTGCAGACTCCCATTTAGGAACACTTTAGAATACTACAGTCAGAATGTCAGTAGGGTATAGGCAAAAAGATATGAACAGCCATGCAGGCAAAATGAATGAATATGCCACTCTCTCTCTCACAGACATGCATGCTACAGGCAAGCACATAAAATGCTTACACACACACACACACACACACACACTTACATCGTAAAACAGACAAGCATACACACACCAGACACAAGCACGCATTCATGCATGCATGCATGCACACACACACACACAATGAATGGGGGGAGATTTTCTGGGCATTACAGTCCTTGGCAATAGGCATTTATTTTATCTCATGCCTCCACCAAAGGGAAAGATTAAGCATATACTGGGCTCTGTTTAAGGGAGAGAAAATCAGCTGTCTTCTGACAAGTATATTGTAACCCTGCAGTTTTCTGTCCAGAATACAAAGAGACATTTATCACTGCAGCTGGGGAGACGAGGTGAGGAGAGTGAGAATGAGAGAGAGAAAGAGAGAGAAAGAGAGAGGCGCATCTCTCCAGTGCTACAATGTGTGCATCTCTGCTTTTAACCCTCTCTCACACTTCCTGACAGATAGGAGAAGGCTTCTCTCCTCCTCATTTAAAGTTAATCGGAAAGTATTCAGACCCCTTGACTTTTTCCACATTTTGTTACGTTACAGCCTTATTCTAAAATGGATTTTAAAAAAGAATCCTCATCAATCTACACACAATACCCAATAATGACAAAGCGAAAACAAATGTTTAAAAAATAAAAAACTGAAATAACTTATTTACATAAGTATTCAGACCCTTTGCTATGAGACCCGAAATTGAGCACAGGTGCATCCTGTTTCCATTGATGATCCTTGAGATGTTTCTACAACTTGATTGGAGTCCATCTGTGGTAAATTAAATTGATTGGACATGAGGTTGAAGGAATTGTCCGTAGATCTCCGAGACAGGATTGTGTCGAGGCACAGATCTGGGGAAGGGTACCAAAACATTTCTGCAGCATTGAAGGTCCCCAAGAACACAGTGGCCTCCATCATTCTTAAATGAAAGAAGTTTGGAACAACCAGGACTCTTCCTAGAGCTGGCCGCCCGGCCAAACTGAGCAATCGGGGAAGAAGGGCCTTGGACAGGGAGGTGACCAAAAACCAGATGGTCACTCTGACAGAGCTCCAGAGTTCCTCTGTGGAGATGGGAGAACCTTCCAGAAGGACAACCATCTCTGCAGCACTCCACCAATCAGGCCTTTATGGTAGAGTGGCCAGACGGAAGCCACTCCTCAGTAAAAGGCACATGACAGCCGTTTGAAGTTTGCCAAAAGGCACCTAAAGGACTATCAGACCATGAGAAACAAGATTATCTGGTCTGATGAAACCAAGATTAAACTCTTTGGCCTCAATTCCAAGTGTCACGTCTGGAGCAAACCAGGCACCGCTCATCACCTGCCCAATACCATCTCTACGGTGAAGCATGTGGTGGCAGCATCATGCTGTGGGGATGTTTTTCAGCGGAAGGGACTGGGAGACTAGTTAGGATCGAGGCAAAGATGAACGGAGCAAAGTACAGAGAGATCCTTGATGAAAACCTAAGCACACAGCCAGGACAATGCAGGAGTGGCTTCGGGACAAGTCTCTGAATGTCCTTGAGTGGCCCAGCCAGAGCCTGGACTTGAACCCGGTCGAACATCTCTGGACAGACCTGAAAATAGCTGTGCAGCTCCCTCCTCCTCTTGTGCTTCCGTTTGTGATGCGTCTCTCAGTGTTGTTGATGTCTCTCAGTGTTGTTGATGTCTCTCATTGTTGTTGACCTGTCTCAGTGTTGTTGACGTGTCTCAGTGTTGGTGATGTCTCTCAGTGTTGTTGATGTCTGTCATTGTTGTTGACCTGTCTCAGTGTTATTGACGTGTCTCAGTGTTGTTGATGTGTCTCCGTATTGTTGATGTGTCTCAATGTTGTTGATGTGTCTCAGTGTTGTTGATGTGTCTCAGTGTTGTTGATGTGTCTCTCAGTGTTGTTGATGTGTCTCTCAGTGTTGTTGATGTGTTTCAGTGTTGTTGATGTGTCTCAGTGTTGTTGATGTGTCTCTCAGTGTTTGTGATGTGTCTCTCAGTGTTGTTGATGTGTCTCTCAGTGTTGTTGATGTGTTTCTCAGTGTTGTTGATGTGTCTCTCAGTGTTGTTGATGTGTCTCTCAGTGTTGTTGGTGTGTCTCAGTGTTGTTGATGTGTCTCTCAGTGTTGTTGATGTGTCTCTCAGTGTTGTTGATGTCTCTCAGTGTTTTTGTCACCTTACTTTTATGCTGCGTTTTCATTTCCCTCTCCTCGTATTTCACCCCCTTTGACAACATTACACATATTTAACATATGGAATATGTTACGGCGAAGACGCCACTTCCTCCTTCTTCTGTGGTAATTAAGGTGGTGACAAAAGATTACTGCCCTGGGCATCTGGGATTTCCATATCGCTCACTCTGCTTCATGTATATTGAGCAGCGTATGATTTATTCTTTAACGTTCAATCATTCAGAATGCAGACCCCCTTTTATCTGAGCAGAAACACTAGCTCGCCAGCTGTGCCAGCCCACCTATAAAACATACATAATGTAGTATTTTCACGGATTTCCTTCATAGGGGCCACAGGTTGAGGAGAAGTCAACCAAACCTTTTTTCTCTGTCTCGGCCTCACTGATTAGTGTCTGCGTCCCCTTGGTTGTCCCATATGACGACCTGGGCCAGATGAGCTCACGGTATTGAAATGAAATTCAGCCATTTTGAACAGGATAAAATTTGAGATAGAGGGAGGGGGAGGGACTTCCCCTTGGTACAGAATGACCGCAGCTATAGCCTACCTGTTGGCCAGCTAGGGTCCAGATGATTAGCTATTGATGAAAGATTAAAGTGACAGACGGGGGGGTCAGTAAAGAGCCTGTGGACCCCTGTAACCCCCCTCACCTCTCCAACCATGCCAGAAGGCCTCTGGCCACTACTGATAAACTAGGGGCCTGCTGATGCTGACGACTCCTCCTCCACGCAAACACACACACACACACACACACACACTTCCCAGACCATCATGTGCACATGCCTCCTTCTCTCCAGAAAAATAAGAAAACAACAACCCCAAGTGCATTCTGAGTATGCCAATCGAATAGCTTTCCCTTGGTATGTGGGTTGTTTTTTTCTCTTCTTCCATCTATCTCATAAAGCAAGAAACTCCTTTCAATCACTTCATTCTCCTTGGTGAGCCAATTATGATTTTGTGGCCCTTCCTCCTCTTCCTCCTCTTCCTCCTCTTCTTCCTCTTCCACCTGTTTAAAAAAGGAGGATAAAAAGTAATGGGAGAGGTTGGCTGTTAAATTTAATGGCAGACAGGAAAGCTTCAAAATGGCTTTTTTTAATGATGCGCTGGCTTGTTCTCATGCATTCTCTATTAAAACTCAGGGCTGCACATAGTCAGCAGAGAGAGACCGGCCGGCAACCGCCATACTCCAGACAATGAACTGCCCCAGACACACGAGCTGCCATATATAGGGGCCCCAAGCCCCTTCGTTTTCTGCAGGCCATATTAATAACACATATTACCATAATGGGAATCTTGTACTTCCTTGACTGCGTCCCAAATGGCACCCTATTCCCTATATAGTGCACTACCTTTGACCCATAGGGCTCTGGTCCAGTTCGGCTCTCATTAGCGTCACAAAGAGATCAAAAACAACCTAATAAGTCTAGTTGCCATTGACACTGATATCATTCAGCACTCACAGTAGTAGTAGTCTAATTTAATATCCCGCCACACAAGGAGTTTCTTATGACATGGGTGTCCTTGAGGACATGTCTGAGCCCTCCCGCCCCCACCTCCATGCTACAAACCTTGTTATGCGTGTAGCCCCATCCCTACAAGGGGCATTCCAACTAGCATAGGGGGTGACAGGGTGCCAAGCTGAGTGCTTGCCCTCTTGCCACAGATAGGGTATTTAATGAGAATGTTTACATACAAACTGATAATTTGATATTAATCAGATTTTGGTAGTAGGCAAATTATGCAATAGTCATGTAAACACCTTACTCTGCTTATCTTAATCGGCGTAAGGTCAAAATCAAAGGATGCATACACCGATTAACACATCTGGTTTTCTGAGCAGTCTTTCAAATTATTAGGTAAACAGCTTAAATCGGCATTCCAGCACGGTATTTGATCTGTGCATGTGCCAGCACTGGTAGCGCCAGCCTCCCTCTTACTGTCGAGTGAAGTGAGTTTAGAAAAACTGAAAGTATGCATCTTCCAAATAGTTTTCACATACCAACTTTATATGTCCGAACTCAGAATCAAATAGGCTCCCCAAAAATAGCATAGTCGCTGTGGTAGAACGTTTATTTTGATTGCCGATTTTCTGCACTTATCAAAGTCCCATCAGGTAGCCTGATTTCAGATGTGTCCGTGTAAACAGGATTATTAGGGAAATCTTCTTGCAAAGCATGTAAACGTTTTAATCAAACACATTTTTTTCACTCTGTCTGTCTGTCTCTCACTCTGTCTGTCTGTCTGTCTCTCACTCTGTTTGTCTGTCTGTCTGTCTCTCACTCTGTCTGTCTGTCTGTCTGTCTGTCTGTCTGTACTGCTGACAACCCCCTCTCCGCCGTAGTGGCAGTGGTTAGAGAAATGGTAGAGTTCTCCTCTCCACCGAAGTGGCAGTGGTTAGAGAAATGGTAGAGTTCTCCTCTCCGCCGTAGTGGCAGTGGTTAGAGAAATGGTAGAGTTCTCCTCTCTGCCGTAGTGGCAGTGGTTAGAGAAATGGTAGAGTTCTCCTCTCTGCCGTAGTGGCAGTGGTTAGAGAAATGGTAGAGACCTCCTCTCCGCCGTAGTGGCAGTGGTTAGAGAAATGGAGAGAAACATAGTGAGTGGTGTTGCCATGGGCTCAGACTCTGTACTATTAAGTGCCATCACAGCGAGGCCCCTCTCAGCTGTGAATAATGGAGACCCTCGGAGACAAACAGCAGGCCTCCAGACACCAAACAAAAATGGCCTTTTGGCTGGAGAAAATCACAAAAGCCCCTGTGCAACATTAGCCTCAATGTGTCTGTATGTAATACTAAGTTGTTGGGGATGGCAGGGACTGCTGCTGCTGCTGCCGCGGCGACTATGGTCATGTTTTCTTTTTCTTTCTTTTTTTCCTCTCATAAAAATTCACCAGGACTTTACCTTGGCTAGGGGTTGGTCCATTGAACCGGTGCTGTGAAAGTTAGGGTGACCCGTGCCAGGCAGAGCTGGCCGACTAGGTCTCTCTCTTATCAAGCCTCTCTACTGGACCGCTAGCCTCTCCCCAGGGGCCATCCCTGCTTAACGGTGTTTCTGCATGCACAGCCAAATCAGCCCAGCACACTACGCAGCCGCCATCCACGTTGTCCTACTTCCATAGATTGTTTAAGTGGGCAGGAAAAAAGA
>NW_028166731.1:0-12940 GCF_964263955.1 Coregonus lavaretus
TAAGAGGCTCCTCTGTCCTCCACTCGTTACCTGTATTAATGGCACCTGTTTGAACTTGTTATCAGTATAAAAGACACCTGTCCACAACCTCAAACAGTCACACTCCAAACTCCACTATGGCCAAGACCAAAGAGCTGTCAAAGGACACCAGAAACAAAATTGTAGACCTGCACCAGGCTGGGAAGACTGAATCTGCAATAGGTAAGCAGCTTGGTTTGAATAAATCAACTGTGGGAGCAATTTTTAGGAAATGGAAGACATACAAGACCACTGATAATCTCCCTCGATCTGGGGCTCCACGCAAGATCTCACCCCGTGGGGTCAAAATGATCACAAGAACGGTGAGCAAAAATCCCAGAACCACACGGGGGGACCTAGTGAATGACCTGCAGAGAGCTGGGACCAAAGTAACAAAGCCTACCATCAGTAACACACTACGCCGCCAGGGACTCAAATCCTGCAGTGCAAGACGTGTCCCCCTGCTTAAGCCAGTACATGTCCAGGCCCGTCTGAAGTTTGCTAGAGTGCATTTGGATGATCCAGAAGAGGATTGGGAGAATGTCATATGGTCAGATGAAACCAAAATATAACTTTTTGGTAAAAACTCAACTCGTTGTGTTTGGAGGACAAAGAATGCTGAGTTGCATCCAAATAACACCATACCTACTGTGAAGCATGGGGGTGGAAACATCATGCTTTGGGGCTGTTTTTCTGCAAAGGGACCAGGACGACTGATCCGTGTAAAGGAAAGAATGAATGGGGCCATGTATCGTGAGATTTTGAGTGAAAACCTCCTTCCATCAGCAAGGGCATTGATGATGAAACGTGGCTGGGTCTTTCAGCATGACAATGATCCCAAACACACCGCCCGGGCAACGAAGGAGTGGCTTCGTAAGAAGCATTTCAAGGTTCTGGAGTGGCCTAGCCAGTCTCCAGATCTCAACCCCATAGAACATCTTTGGAGGGAGTTAAAAGTCCGTGTTGCCCAGCGACAGCCCCAAAACATCACTGCTCTAGAGGAGATCTGCATGGAGGAATGGGCCAAAATACCAGCAACAGTGTGTGAAAACCTTGTGAAGACTTACAGAAAACGTTTGACCTGTGTCATTGCCAACAAAGGGTATATAACAAAGTATTGAGAAACTTTTGTTATTGACCAAATACTTATTTTACACCATAATTTGCAAATAAATTCATTAAAAATCCTACAATGTGATTTTCTGGAGAAAAAAAAATCTAATTTTGTCTGTCTTAGTTGA
Organism: Coregonus lavaretus; assembly: GCF_964263955.1. Taxonomy (NCBI): domain Eukaryota; kingdom Metazoa; phylum Chordata; class Actinopteri; order Salmoniformes; family Salmonidae; genus Coregonus; species Coregonus lavaretus. Next base: position 1,260 of record NW_028166731.1, read on the forward strand.
CGTGTAGCTATGATGAAAATTACAGGCCTCTCATCTTTTTAAGTGGGAGAACTTGCACAATTGGTGGCTGACTAAATACTTTTTTCCCCACTGTATTACCAGTCGTTGTCTTAGCTCTCTCGAATAACACCTGTGATTGCTTTATGCCACTGTCCCATGTCAATATGCCTTGCCTATTGCTGTTCCGGTTAGTTCTTATTATACAATTTCACTATAGAGCCCCCAGTCCCACTCAACCAGCCTCAGAGAGCTCCTTTGTCTCACCCCCCATACACGCGGAGACCGGCTCAATCGGTGCCTCCAGTGATGCTATCTCTTTCATCGTTACCCAATGCTTAGGTTTACCTCCACTGTACTCATATCCTTCCATATCCTTGTCTGTACATAATGCCCTGAATCTATTCTACAACGCCCGGAAACCTGCCCCTTTTATTCTCTGTACCCAACGCACTAGAAGACCAGTACTTAAAGCCTTTAGCCGTATCCTTATTCTAGTCCTCCTCTGTTCCTCTGGTGATGTAGAGGTTAACCCAGGCCCTGTAGCCCCCAGTATTACTCCTACTCCCCAGGCGCTATCATTTGTTGACTTCTGTAACCATGAAAGCCTTGTTTTTTTGCATGTTAACATCAGAAGCCTCCTCCCTATGTTTGAGTTACTCACTGCGTTAGCACACTCCGCCAACCCTAATGTTCTAGCAGTGCCTGAATCCTGGCTTAGGAAAAAAACTCTGACATTTACATCCCCAACTACAACATTTTCCATCTAGAGAACTTTGAGCTTCTACTTCTAAAAATCCACCTCTCCAGAAAAGTCTATCACTGTTGCCGCTTGCTACAGACCCCCCTCGGCCCCCAGCTGTGCCCTGGACACCATATGTGAATTGATTGCCCCCCATCTATCCTCAGAGTTCGTACTGCTTGGTGACCTAAACTGGGATATGCTTAACACCCCGGCTGTCCTACAATCTAAACTAGATGCCCTCAATCTCACACAAATTATCAAGGAACCTACCAGGTACAACCCTAAATCCGTAAACATGGGTACCCTCATAGATATCATCCTGACTAATTTACCCTCTAAATACACCTCTGCTGTCTTCAACCAGGATCTCAGTGATCACTGCCTCATTGCCTGCATCCGTAATGGGTCCGCGGTCAAACGACCACCCCTCATCACTGACAAATGCTCCCTAAAATACTTCAGCGAGCAGGTCTTTCCAATTGACCTGGCCCGGGTATCCTGGATGGATCCTGGACCCGGGTATCCTGGACCTCTTTCCGTCAGTAGAGGATGCCTGGTTGTTCTTTAAAAGTGCTTTCCTCTCCATCTTAAATAAGCATGCCCCATTCAAAAAATGCAGAACTAAGAACAGATAGTGCCCCTGGTTCACCCCAGACTTGACTGCCCTTGACCAGCACAAAAACATCCTGTGGCGTACTGCATTAGCATCGAACAGCCCCCGCGATATGCAACTTTTCAGGGAAGTCCGGAACCAATATACACAATCAGTTAGGAAAGCAAAGGCTAGCTTTTTCAAACAGAAATGTGCATCCTGTAGCACTAACTCAAAAAAGTTTTGGGACACTGTAAAGTCCATGGAGAATAAGAGCACCTCCTCCCAGCTGCCCACTGCACTGAGGCTAGGAAACACTGTCACCACCGATAAATCTACGATAATCGAGAATTTCAATAAGCATTTTGCTACGGCTGGCCATGCTTTCCACCTGGCTACAACTACCCTGGCCATCAGCTCTGCCCTCCCACGCTGCAACTTGCCCATGCCCCCCCTGCTTCTCCTTCACCCAAATTCAGATAGCTGATGTTCTGAAAGAGCTGCAAAATCTGTACCCCTACAAATCATCTGGGCTAGACAATCTGGACCCTTTCTTTCTAGAATTAGCAGCTGAAATTGTAGCAACCCCTATTACTAGCCTGTTCATCCTCTCTTTTGTATCATCTGAGATCCCCAGTGATTGGAAAGCTGCCGCGGTCATCCCCCTCTTCAAAGGGGGTGACACTCTAGATCCAAACTGTTACAGACCTATATCCATCCTGCCTTGCCTTTCGAAAGTATTTGAAAGCCAAGTTAACAAACAGATCACCGTCCATTTCGAATCCCACCGTACTTTCTCCGCGATGCAATCCGGTTTCCGAGCTGGTCATGGGTGCACCTCAGCCACGCTAAAGGTCCTAAACGATATTATAACCGCGATCGATAAAAGACAGTACTGTGCAGCCGTCTTCATCGACCTGGCCAAGGCTTTCGACTCTGTCAATCACCACATTCTTATTGGCAGACTAAATAGCCTTGGTTTCTCGAATGACTGCCTCGCCTGGTTCACCAACTACTTCTCAGATAGAGTTCAATGTGTCAAATCGGAGGGCCTGTTGTCTGGACCTCTGGCAGTCTCTATGGGGGTGCCACAGGGTTATATTCTCGGGCCGACTCTATTCTCTGTGTATATCAATGATGTCGCTCTTGATGCTGGTGTCTCTCAGATCCACCTCTATGCAGACGACACCATTTTGTATACATCTGGCCCTTCATTGGACACTGTGTTAACAAACCTCCAAACAAGCTTCAATGCCATACAACGCTCCTTCCGTAGCCTCCAACTGCTCTTAAACGCTAGAAAAACTAAATGCATGCTCTTCAATCGAACGCTGCTTGCACCCGCCTGCCCGACTAGAATCACTACTCTCGGCGGGTCTGACTTAGAATATGTGGACAACTACAAATACCTAGGTGTCTGGTTAGACCATAAACTCTCCTTCCAGACTCACATTAAGCATCTCCAATCCAAAGTTAAATCTAGAATTGGCTTCCTATTTCACAACAAAGCCTCCTTCACTCATGCTGCCAAACATGCCCTCGTAAAACTGACTATCCTACCGATCCTTGACTGGCGATGTCATTTACAAAATAGCCTCCAACACTCTACTCAGCAAATTGGATGTAGTCTATCACAGTGCCATCCGTTTTGTCACCAAAGCCCCATATACTACCCACCATTGTGACCTGTACGCTCTCGTTGGCTGGCCCTCACTACATATCCGTCGCCAAACCCACTGGCTCCAGGTCATCTATAAATCACTGCTAGGCAAGTCCCCGCCTTATCTTAGCTCATTGGTCACCATAGCAACACCCACCCGTAGTATGCGCTCCAGCAGGTATATCTCACTGGTCATCCCCAAAGCCAACACCTCCTTTGGCCGCCATTCCTTCCAGTTCTCTGCTGCTAATGACTGGAACGAACTGCAAAAATCTCTGAAGCTGGAGACTCTTATCTCCTTCACTAACTTTAAGCATCAGTTGTCAGAGCAGTTTACCGATCACTTCACCTGTACACAGCCCATCTGTAATTAGCCCACCCAACTACCTCATCCCCATATTGTTATTTATTTTTGCTCATTTGCACCCCAGTATCTCTATTTGCACATCTTCTTCTGCACATCTATCACTCCAGTGTTAATACTAAATTGTAATTATTTTGCACTATGTCCTATTTATTGACTTACCTCCATAACTTACTACATTTGCACACACTGTATATAGATTTTCTATTGTGTTATTGACTGTATGTTTTGTTTTATCCCATGTGTAACTCTGTGTTGTTGTTGTTTTTTTGGCACTGCTTTGCTTTATCTTGGCCAGGTCTCAGTTGTAAATGAGAACTTGTTCTCAACTGGCTTACCTGGTTAAATAAAGGTTAAATAAAAAATAAAATAAAATAAAAAGGGGCTTCTTTTTAGTTAATTAAATGTTTTCTTCTTTTTTATATTTTATTTTCATCACTTATTGATAGATTGTCCAAGCACACCTCTCTCAGTACTATGTTCGAGATCTGGTATCCACCCGCGCCCGCTTCCTCTCAGATCTTAGGCAGGTCCAGCTGCTCTATCATGAATGTGGTTTTCCCTGAGATCCCAATTACAGATCCCCTGTACCCAGATCTTCAGGAGTGGTCAACAGGTGAAGTTGCAGAGATCCCATCCTCGTCGCCAAAAATGTAGTGAAATTTCATTACTGAGAGAGACTTGGACAACCATTCAAGCAATCATCTTTATTTAACATCGATTAATTATTGCAATAATGAAGCCGTCGACCACACCCTCTGAAGTGTGTGTTGCCGAGAGCTTAACTAATAATGAAAAAACGGAGATCTTATATAGGAGACCTAAAAATGCTTAGTCATGGCTGATTCCACCTCTTCCATGCAGATTGGGGGCACCATAAGCCACTTTGGGTTCATCTTCTGGTCATCTGCCTCTGGCGTTATTTTTAACCCCACCTCGTCTTAGTTTCCCAGATGCCAGGATAATTAGGAATACTGAGGCCTTTGTTCTGCTCCTCCAGGCTATCTCTATCTGGTTAAACATACACCACATCTTGTCTATGGAATGCAGGCTGTAAATCAATTGTCAGCTCAAGCTATCACTAGTGACCATACGCCCAGATTAGCTGCAGGGAGTTAGAGTGGAGACCATCCCTTTCAAAAACACAGCATTAGTAGAACAGAAATTACTTACTATTTACTAAGTATATAATTTAACTATTAATATCAAACAAATCAGGTAAATACGTAATTTTTCTCTCAAAAAACCTGTCTCCATGGACGCTATCTGTCTGTCTATTGAGGACTGTTTGTAATATCCTTCAGTCACAGTTATAAACTTCTTTTTCCAACTGCCCATCATTAATGCGGCTAAACGGGATTAAATAAAACATATTACCATTTCATTGCCTGCATTCAGGATAAATTATAGCATTTAAATAGCAGTAGGAGGGAGCAAGGTTGACACTTAAGCTAGTTGCTAATGACTGTGTTGCTTGAGAATGAAATGGCAGAGCGGGTGGGCAGGCAGGCGGCAGTACAAGCTGTTTGTGTACAGGCCTAGCCAAGGCCTGCTGTATAATTGCTTCAGCATTGTGTGATCTGGCACCAGGAAAGACCACTCCAGTTTAGCTGGCCGAGCACCCATTCATCTCAATGTGCTGCAGGCAGATGGGTATTCAAATGAGACCTGCATGGGGTTTGGCTAGAACCTGGACTAATCCTAGCAGTCATGTGTTTATTTTGGTTTATATTCAGGTGTGACCTGGTGTACTGTAATAACCAAGCTTAGCTGAGCAATAGGAAAATAACAGAATATATGTAGCAATTGAGTGTTGCTGATGCTGAGTGTTTGTGATGTGTTTCTCCTCAGATCAGATCATTAATGAAGAGATGTGGCTCCATTTGCTCTCATTCTCCTCTAATCACTACTGCCTGATGCTATGCTGCCTGCTAGTCTAATGAAGCAGCATTTCATCATCCAACATGATAGAAGTTGGAACAAACTTTCTCCCAGCTAAGCACTTTCACTCACTTTCCTCTGAATAAGAAACTGCAATCATTTGACCACAGTGATTATACACCATACTATCATCTATTATGCTCTTCATACTTGAAGTGGCATCTAGATTTCTTCTTTGCAGGAAAATATGTTCATTCATTCAACGACCAATCATGAATATGACTGTGTTATTTTATGAGCATGTAGGTTGCTTTAGTTTATTTCAGGATTAATTTGAATACTTTTGGGTGATGACTGGTGCACGTTCACACTAGTGCATCTGATTTACATGGTATTCTCACTGACTGGTATGTCAAGGTATGTCAAAGAGTAACTTTCAAAATGCCAATTAACAATAACTTTATCGTCACAGTAGGTTTATCGCAGGTAATCACAGAGCACGTTTGAAATGTGTTGTCATTTTTCATTTTAGCACCTGGGCAGAACAGCTTTAGAGGCAGCAGCGTGTTAGAGCACGTCAGTAGATGTCACGATCGTCGGATACAGAGGACCAAGGCGCAGCGTGGAAGGTTGCCAACATAGAACTACAAAACTAGAACGAAAAACAAATGAAAACTCACACCCTGGCTCAACATACTAGAGTCCCCAGAGCCAGGGCGTGACAGTACCCCCCCCCCAAAGGCGCGGACTCCGGCCGCGCCAACCAAACACCACAGGGGAGGGACCGGGTGGGCACTCCGCCTTGGCGGCGGATCCGGCTCCGGGAATGATTCCCACTCCCTCTCCAACCCCCCAAAGTACCCCTGGTCCGGTCTGACCCTGCTGGCCGGAGCTGGACTGAACACCGGTGGAGCGGATTGCTCTAGCTCCGGCGTGGAGCAGCTGACCGGTGCCGGACCAGGCACCGGTGGAACAGGCACGGGCTGTGCCGGACTGACGACGCACACCACTGGCTTGGTGTGGGGAGCAGGAATAGGCCGAACCGGGCTGACGATGCGCACCATAGGCTTGGTGCGTGGAGCAGGAACAGGCCGGGCCAGGCTGACGACGCGCACCACAGGCTCAATGCGAGGAACAGGAACAGGCCGGACCGTACTAGGGACACACACCACTGGCCCTACGCAGGGATCAGGAACGGGCCGGACCGGACTGGTAACACCCCAGTACCTCTCGCCGTGCCTCTACACTTTCCCTCTCCTCTGTGACCAGTGGCCCCCTTAACCTGGCGGCCTCCTCTGCAAACCCGCTGGACCGCTCTATCGCGGCCTCCTGCTGCCCCGTCGTCCACGGCGTGAGCCCCCCCCTAAACATTTTCTGGGGGTCTCTCCTCCCCGTGGGCCAGGCCCAGTCGAGGTTGATGTCCTTTAGCGATACCTCTGGCGCTGGCTCCTGGACACGCTGCTTGGTCCAGTGTTGGTGGGATCTTCTGTCACGATCGTCGGATACAGAGGACCAAGGTGCAGCGTGGAAGGTGAACATATTTATTAAATAATGATTACACGAACAAAAACAACAAATCGATACGTGACGTCCAAAGGTGCAAAAACACAAACCTACACAGGAACAAGATCCCACAAACACTGTGGGAAAACTGGCTGCTTAAGTATGGTTCCCAATCAGAGACAACAAGCAACAGCTGATACACGTTGCCTCTGATTGAGAACCACACTGGCCAACATAGAACTACAAAACTAGAACGAAAAACAAATGAAAACTCACAACCTGGCTCAACATACTAGAGTCCCCAGAGCCAGGGCGTGACAGTAGAGAAGTGTTAATGAAATAACACCAGCCACTCTCACAGTACAGCAATCACAGTCACTCATACACACACACAAACAAACACAGCCACACACACACACATACACAGCCCACGTTCCACATTTAGACTGCTCTGCTACAGTGTCTGGCCCTGCTACAGCGAGACTCACAACTCTCTCATCTCTAATCTTAAATTTGTCTGCTAAATGGCATATATTATTATTATATTATGAAATTCCTTTTCCTTTTCTCTTAACTAAAACAGAGAATACATAAAGTGGGAGCGAGAACATGAAGAATGAGAGTATCGTCTGAGGACAGACTGAATATCCCTGGCTGTGTATAATAACCTTTGAACAACGTATTTGAAGCTCTTGGAGATCGTCATGAAGGCTTTATTGAAGTCTTGTTCCTCATCTCTTATCGTTCTACCAAAATACTGAGCTATTCTCTCTGCTAATGGTCCTGTGTGTCTCTGAGAAATGTTCAAGAACAGCCTGGTGTTCCTCAGACAACAGCCAGAAAAACTCACACTGCTGCATTCACAGTCGCAAATGTTTCTGCATCTGCTGCTGAATGATGTGCTCTATCACTGGAAGTGCAATCTGTGGCTTGTATATTTAAAGATGTGGTGCTCTTAGACATACATCTGATTAGTGGTATAACTTATTCATCTGATGTGAGAGTTGAAGTAGAATAAAGTGCAGAGAACATCACAGTGTAAAGTGTCATCATAGTTAAGGTGATGGATTAAAATAGTGTTGCAGTTAGAGTGAGGGATTCTCTCCAGTGTTGTTGTTGAGGCCTGTCATGTTGTCATTATCTCCAACGTTGTTTGTTGTGTTCTTCTGGCGTGGCTCAGACGTTGTTTATTTCAGAGAGAGGGGTTTTATGCTAATGAGATTTTGAGCGAAGATCATTTAGTGTGATTTAACACTGTGTGTGTGTGTGTGTGTGTGTGTGTGTGTGTGTGTGTGTGTGTGTGTGTGTGTGTGTGTGTGTGTGTGTGTGTGTGTGTGTGTGTGTGTGTGTGTGTGTGTGTGTGTGTGTGATTTAAAGGGGTGTTAAAGCTCTCGATGGGCATCCATCATGTGGAAGGGAAAGTTGGGTCGAGTCACAACAACAATCTTCATAACACCTTATTAAGTATTCATTAACTTTGTTTGTGCCATTAGGAATCCAAGCACATTGCTGCATCCCATCCTTCTTCCTAGGAGGTAAATTACATCCCTGTCTCCATTTTAGAAAATTAACCATCAGTTAATGAGGGCTTTAAGGGAGAGAGGAGAGGGGCTGCTCTGTTCTGCGGCAGGTTAGGACTGCAGAAGGAGAGGGCTGCAGTAGGCCTGAGAAGGACCATACTCTAAGTTCCTTATCTTGCACGAAAGCATACACATACACTGCACTATTGCACTTCAGGATTATATATTTGTACTGAATGCTAACCTTAAAATAGTATTGAAGGTAACATCCAAGTAATGGTTGGGGTTATTGCCATCTATTCTCTCTGTCGGCCAGAGTCCTGGACATCCTAATCTCAGTCCGTGGTGTGCTTTGTTTGTCTGTGTGCCAGCCCAGGTCATTGTCTCCCTGTCTCTGGCTGGTCGGCCCATAAAAGCCCTGTTTTACTGTCTATCTCTGGCCTCATGGCACTGGGTTGAGTGGGTTAGTGTCTGAGGACGATTTACTGTAGGACTGCACTCTCTGTCTCCGTCTCTCTCTCTCTTTGCCTCTCTGTCTTTCTCTCTCTCTCGTTCTCTCTCTCTCTCCCTAGGTCTCTCTACCTCGCGCTCTCTCTCTCTCTCTCTCTCTCTCTCTCTCTCTCTCTCTCTCTCTCTCTCTCTCTCTCTCTCTCTCACGCTCTCTCTCTCTCTCTCTCTCCCCTCCCCCCTCCCTCCCCCCTCTCTCTCTCCCTCCCTCCCTCCCTCCCTCCCTGGGACTCTGCTGGAAAGGATGTCTGCTGATAGGTTTACTACTCCGTTAGTTCATTTGGCCAAAGACTGTTTCTCCCCAGCGATAAACATTTCTGTAAGGAGCAGCGAGCGGCGCTGACCTCTGAAAGGTCCATAAAACCACAGTGTTATCGGATCTCAGCCTGTGATAATGTTACTAAGATATTACTGACGGAGCGGACAGGGCTAACACTGCCTGGACTGTACTGTAGAGACAGGAGTCTCTCTCTATTTCCCTCTCTCTCTCTTTATGTCTCTCTCTCCTTCCCTCTCCCTTTGTCTCTTTCCTGTCTCCTCCCCTCTTTTCTGTTTTTCTCTGTCTTTCTCTTTCCCTATCCCCCTATCGAACACTCTCCATGTTAGACCTTAGATCTTTTTGGATACAGTACTTCACACTATACAATCAACCCTCAGCTCTATTTAAAACTCAGCTTCAGGTGTGTCAGTAACTTCAGGTCTCAGACAAGGTGACATCATCTGCAAGGCTAAGCTACAGTAGCTACAGCCAACCCCCACTACACACACACAGTAAACATCCTGTGTGTGTTGTGCTGCGAACGGCAGGTCGTGTTGATGCTAAATGCCATGTAGAGATTGAGATCTGGGTTGTAATAGCTGAGATTAGATCAGGAACATCAAGGTGAAGGGGGAGGCACGGGGGAGAAACACGGCTTAGGGAGAGATCTCTCAAATGTCAAGATGTAAACACAACAGACGGAGAGCAGAGGCGTGTGAGGACGGGGGAGAGAGAGAGAGAGAAGAGAGGACTCAGCCTCATGTAATCGCAGCTGACATCTCTCACTCACTGTAATACAAATTAACCCTTCTGATATCTTAATGAATATCTGAGGATCTATGATATCATTTTTCTATGGTATCTGAGAGATAGACTCCTCTCAGTCTCAGCAGAGCTATATAACACCGCTAGGATGGTGAGGAACTCAGGTGTAGCTATAGAGGATGTTTGTAATCTCTCACAGGATAGACCACGTCCCATGGCTCAAGATCAAGTTTCAAGTTTTAATGTCACGTGCACAAGTACAGTGAAATGCCTTTCTTGCAAGCTTTAAACCCAACAATGCAGTAATCAATATCAATGTAGTACTAAAAATAGTATAAGGTTGAACAAAAACACATCAGGATATATGACAAACAGAGTAGCAGCAACGTATATTGTATGTGAGTGTGTGTGCATGTGTGTAGAGTCAGTATAAATGTGTGTGCATGTTATGTGTGTGTGAGCAAATGAAGTGTGTTTGTGTGTGTGTGTGTGTGTGTGTGTGTGTGTGTGAGAGCGAGCGAGCGAGCGAGCGTGCGACCTCTGCCATAACCAGCTGTAAGCTGAGCCAGGGGAAGACTTAATTGGCTCATTTGTGTGTGTGTGTGTGTGTGTGTGTGTGTGTTGGAGTGTGCATAGAGACAGTGCAAAATTTAAAGGGTCAACTCAGATAGTCCGTATAGCCATTTTGTTAGCTATTTAGCAGTCTTATGGCTTGGGGATAGAAGCTGTTCAGGAGCCTGTTGGTGTCAGACTTGATGCACCGGTACCGGAAGCAGAAAGAACAGTCAATGGCTTCTTCACGACTGTGTACATGTGTGTGGACCATTTTTAAGTCCTTAGTGATTTGGACACAGAGGAACTTGAAGCTCTCTGTCCCACTCCACTGCAGCCCAGTCGATGTGGATTTGGTGCGTACTCGCCCCCCCGTTTCCTATAGTCTACGATCAGCTCCTTAGTCTTACTGACATTGAGGAAGAGGTTGTTGTCCCGGCACCACACTGCCTGGTCACTGACCTTCTCCATGTAGACTGTGTCATAGTCGTCGGTGATCAGGCCTACCACCATTGTGTCGTCAGCAAACTTGATGATGGTGTTGGAGTCGTGCGTGGCCGCAGTCATGGGTGGACAGGGAGTACAGGAGGGGACTAGGCACACACACCTGTGGGGCCCCCGTGTTGAGGGTCAGCCTACCCTCACCATCTGGGGTCGGCCAGTCAGCAAGTCCAGGATCCTGTTGCAGAGGGAGGTGTTCAGTTCCAGGGTACTAAGCTTGATGGCGAGCTTAGAAAGGACAATGGTGTTGAACGCTGAGCTGTAGTCAATGAACAGCATTCTCACATAGGTATTCCTCTCATCTAGGTGTGGGAGGGCAGTGTGGAGTGCAATTGAGATTGCGTCATCTATGGATCTGTTCGGGCGGTATGCAAATTGGAGTGGGTCTAGGGTGTCTGGGATGATGAAGTTGATGTGTGCCATGACTAGCCTTTCAAATCACATCATGATTACAGATGTGAGTGCTACAGTGTGGTAGTCATTGTGTCATGAAGCCTTAGAGTTTTTGGGAACAGGAATGATGGTGGTCAGCTTAAAACATTTGGGGATTATAGACTGGGACAAGGAGAGGTTGAAATGACCGTGAATATGCCTGCCAGCTTCTCTGCACATGCTCTGAGAACGTACCCTGGAATACCACCGACCTTGCTAGTGTAGACCTGATTAAAGACCATACTCACGTCAGCCTCTGAGAGCGAGATCACCCAGTCCTCTTGGTCGGTGGGGGCCCTTGTTATTGTCGAAGTGTGCATAAAATGCATTGAGTTTGTCTGGTAAAGAGGCATTGTTAGGCAGATCACGGTTGGGTCTTCCTTTGTAATCCGTAATGGACTGT
>NW_028166730.1:0-58157 GCF_964263955.1 Coregonus lavaretus
AATGGATTTTCATATTTTTTCCTGGTCGGTGTTCTAACTGTAATCTCCTAGAAGGAAGCTTGGTCTCTCACTTTCTCAATTATTCCCCCCCCCCCCCCCACCCCCCCCTCTCCTTGTCGCTCTGCCTCTCCATCTGTCCCCCCCCCCCTCTGTCCCCCCCCCCCCCTCGACACCCTGTCACCCCCTTCATGTTTTCATTTATGTCTACTGTGAGAGGGAATAACTAACATATTTCTATTAACCTAGGAGCAACCAATTTCCATCAACCAGTTGGAGATTCAGATTCAGACCCAATATACTGTATATTCATCGGTAACCACGTTTCCATCCACAGTTAGCGGTTAGAGCTTAAGGTCTCTGGTTCGAATCCCCGAGCCGACTAGGTGAAAATGTGCCCTTTAGCAAGGCACTTAACCCTAATTGCTCCTGTAAATCGCTCTGGATAAGAGAGTCTGTGACGGGAGTAGGAAGCGAAGGTACAATTTCAATAAATGCCGACAGATCATTTGTTCGTTCGACAAGTGGTGGAATCGTTTTGTGTCGGTAAAATTAATTATGTGAGAAATGGAGGTGGAAACACCTCTATGCGCAAATATTGATATAATAACCATCATATCGAAGTAAACTTGGAGTCACGCAATGATATGGTGTGTGGACCTCCCACTACGACTCAGGAAACCATGCAGTTTATTAAGCTACAGATGAAATAAGTTATGCTGAACTTCACAGGGTGGTGAAAGTTCACAGTGATGAGCTTGATGCTCCTTTCAAATAAATATCGAGGGTCTTATTTCTGGAGATCGATGCTTGACTGCTGTTTGACAAATACAAATAATCTCTCTCTTATCCATAATAACCTCATCATGTAGACTAGCCCACCTTCCCAGTCTACCCGCCCTGTATCTATGAGCTGTTGGCTAGAGGCCAAGACCAGAGTAGGTACATTTGCAATTTAAAGCAACAGTTTTTGTGACAAAACTATCGGTAGAGTTGAAAATGCGTTGGAAACACGTTGAACTTTAGATTTTTATTCGGTACATGAAAATGTAAACGATAAATTACATTTTACGTACACTACGTCATCACGCACTGCTTAGTATCTACAACAATCAGTTTGGTGGAAACAAATATTCACATTAAAATCTGTCGCAAATTGGATGGAAACCTAGCTAGTATCTTGAAAAATAGAATGAATTTGGCATTTTAAATGCTGAATCGGCATTGAGGTTTTGATTAAATTAATTGGTAACACTTTATTTTGCAAGTTATTTTGCTAGGTTTTTACTAAGAAATTACTTTTTAAAACAGTTTTTATATAAACTGTTTGGCTTAGTTTTTGGCTCACTGAAATATAATCCACATTTTAATGTATAGTTTATTAAATAAAATCCACATTTTAATGTATAGTTTATGAAATATAAAACCCATGGTGATATACTGGTTTTCTGTGTTGTAGAGACACTGTGTGTGTGTGTGTGTGTGTGTGTGTGTGTGTGTGTGTGTGTGTGTGTGTGTGTGTGTGTGTGTGTGTGTGTGTGTGTGTGTGTGTGTGTGTGTGTGTGTGTGTGTGTGTGTGTGTGTGTGCTGCGTGCGTGCGTGCGTGCGTGCGTGCGTGCGTGCGTGCGTGCGTGCGTGCGTGCGTGCGTGCGTGCGTGCGTGCGTGCGTGCGTGCGTGCGTGCGTGCGTGCGTGCGTGCGTGCGTGCGTGCGTGCGTGCGTGCGTGCGTGCGTGCGTGCGTGCGTGCGTGCGTGCGTGCGTGCGTGCGTGCGTGCGTGCGTGCGTGTGTGTGTGTGTGTGTGTGTGTGTGTGTGTGTGTGTGGTGTAGAGACACCCTGGTCCTCCGTACCCCAGAGCAGCTGGGATCACTGTGACCTTTCCACGACCCTCAGAGTCAACCTTTGACCTCTCACCTCTCTCTGTCCAGGGTCAACCTCAGGTGAGTCTACAGCCTAATCCCAAATCACCCCCTACCCTCTACACCTTCTCCTACCGCTACCCCTTCCACTACGGTTGATGTAATCCACAGGTGTCCAACTCATTCCACGGAAGGCCGAGTGTCTGCGGGTTTTCACTCCTCCCTTGAACTTGATTGATTAAAGGTCACTATTTACTAAGGAACTCATTTACATTAAATTTTCCATTTACGTCATGTAGCAGACGCTCTTATCCAAAGCGACATACAAATTGGTGCATTCACCTTATGATAGCCAGTGGGACAACCACTTTACAATTTTTTTTAAATATTTTACAAAAAAATATATTCTTAATTTTTAGAGTATATTTATAATTTTCATTTGTTTTATATATATATATATATTTTAAATATTGTTCATCTCTCTCTCTCTCTCTCTCTCTCCCTCTCTCTCTCTCTCTATGTCTCTCTCTCTCTCTCTCTCTCCTCTCTCTCTCTCTCTCTCTAATATGGTCAAACATTTGGCAGGAGGTTAGGAAGTGCAGCTCAGTTTCCACCTCATTTTGTGGGCAGTGTGCACAAAGCCTGTCTTCTCTTGAGAGCCAGGTCTGCCTATGGCAGCCTTTCTCAATAGCAAGGCTATGCTCACTGAATCTGTCTCACTGAGTCCCCCTCCCCCCCTCTATCTCTCTCTAAGTGCTCTGCTGTCACCGCATTACACACACACACACTCCCTCATGCATCTTTCTCCTCCATCCTTCCCTCCTCCATCCCTCCACCATTCTCCCTCCCGTCGAGTGCTAAAACGTTTCTCTCCCCAGGGGACCTTCTCTGCCTCACTGATCAATCTGTTGAGATGCTCTCTTTCATTTACCTACCTATCCATCTATCCATCTATCCATCTATCCACCTATCCATCTATCCATCTATCCACCTCCCTGCTCTCTCTCCCTCCATCCCTCTTTCTCTGCCTCCCTGCTCTCTCTCCCTCCATTCCTCTTTCTCTGTCTCCCTGCTCTCTCTCCCTCCATTCCTCTTTCTCCACCTCCCTGCTCTCTCTCCCTCCATTCCTCTTTCTCTGCCTCCCTGCTCTCTCTCCCTCCATCCCTCTTTCTCTGCCTCCCTGCTCTCTCTCCCTCCATTCCTCTTTCTCTACCTCCCTGCTCTCTCTCCCTCCATTCCTCTTTCTCTGCCTCCCTGCTCTCTCTCCCTCCATTCCTCTTTCTCTGCCTCCCTGCTCTCTCTCCCTCCATTCCTCTTTCTCTGTCTCCCTGCTCTCTCTCCCTCCATTCCTCTTTCTCTGTCTCCCTGCTCTCTCTCCCTCCATTCCTCTTTCTCTACCTCCCTGCTCTCTCTCCCTCCATTCCTCTTTCTCTACCTCCCTGCTCTCTCTCTCCCTCCATTCCTCTTTCTCTGCCTCCCTGCTCTCTCTCCCTCCATTCCTCTTTCTCTGCCTCCCTGCTCTCTCTCCCTCCATTCCTCTTTCTCTACCTCCCTGCTCTCTCTCCCTCTCTCCCTCCATTCCTCTTTCTCTGCCTCCCTGCTCTCTCTCCCTCCATTCCTCTTTCTCTGTCTCCCTGCTCTCTCTCCCTCCATTCCTCTTTCTCTGCCTCCCTGCTCTCTCTCCCTCCATTCCTCTTTCTCTGTCTCCCTGCTCTCTCTCCCTCCATTCCTCTTTCTCTGCCTCCCTGCTCTCTCTCCCTCCATTCCTCTTTCTCTGCCTCCCTGCTCTCTCTCCCTCCATTCCTCTTTCTCTGCCTCCCTGCTCTCTCTCCCTCCATCCCTCTTTCTCTGTCTCCCTGCTCTCTCTCCCTCCATTCCTCTTTCTCTGCCTCCCTGCTCTCTCTCCCTCCATTCCTCTTTCTCTGTCTCCCTGCTCTCTCTCCCGCCATTCCTCTTTCTCTGTCTCCCTGCTCTCTCTCCCGCCATTCCTCTTTCTCTGTCTCCCTGCTCTCTCCCTCCATTCCTCTTTCTCTGTCTCCCTGCTCTCTCTCCCGCCATTCCTCTTTCTCTGTCTCCCTGCTCTCTCTCCCTCCATTCCTCTTTCTCTGCCTCCCTGCTCTCTCTCCCTCCATTCCTCCTTCTCTGTCTCCCTGCTCTCTCTCCCTCCATTCCTCTTTCTCTGTCTCCCTGCTCTCTCTCCCTCTATTCCTCTTTCTCTGCCTCCCTGCTCTCTCTCCCTCCATTCCTCTTTCTCTACCTCCCTGCTCTCTCTCCCTCTCTCCCTCCATTCCTCTTTCTCTGCCTCCCTGCTCTCTCTCCCTCCATTCCTCTTTCTCTGCCTCCCTGCTCTCTCTCCCTCCATTCCTCTTTCTCTGTCTCCCTGCTCTCTCTCCCTCCATTCCTCTTTCTCTACCTCCCTACTCTCTCTCCCTCTCCATCCACATCCACCAGTCTCTGTCTGCTGTATGTGGTCCCACTCAATATCATCTGATAGAAATCCAGTTATTATTTAAATACTAACACTGCTCAGAGTATTCATTATTTGTCATCATTAACACAATGTGTCTTAGCTATCAAATCAAAATCACATTTTATTTGTCACATGCGCCGAATACAACAGGTGTAGACCTTACAGTGAAATGCTTACTTACAATCACTTAACCAACAATGCAGTTTTAAGAAAAATATGTGTTAATTAAAGAATAGATGAGTAAAAAAAAAAAATTAAAAAAAATTAAAGAGCAGCAGTAAAATCAAATAACAGTAGGGAGGCTATATATACAGGGGGGTACCGGTACAGGGTCAATGTGCGGGGGCACCAGCTAGTTGAGGTAGTTGAGGTAATATGTACATGTGGGTAGAGGTAAAGTGATTATGCATAGATAAAATGTAAAATGTAATAATAAACAGAGTAGCAGCAGCGTAAAAGAGGGGGTGGGGTGGAGTGGGGTGGGGGGGCAGTGCAAATAGTCCGGGTAGCCATGATTAGCTGTTCAGGAGTCTTATGGCTTGGGGGTAGAAGCTGTTAAGAAGCCTTTTGGACCTAGACATGGCGCTCCGGTACCGCTTGCCGTGCGGTAGCAGAGAGAACAGTCTATGACTAGGATGTCTGGAGTCTTTGACAATTTTGAGGGCTTTCCTCTGACACCGCCTGGTATAGAGGTCCTGGATGGCAGGAAGCTTGGCCCCAGTGATGTACTGGGCCGTACGCACTACCCTCTGGAGAGCCTTGAGGTCGGAGGCCGAGCCGTTGCCATACCAGGAGTGATGCAACTAGGCAGGATGCTCTCGATGGTGCAGCTGTAGAATTTTTTGAGGATCTGAGGACCCATGCCAAAGCTTTTCAGTCTCCTGAAGGGGAATAGGCTTTGTCGTGCCCTCTTCACAACTGTCTTGGTGTGTTTGGACCATGATAGTTTGTTGGTGATGTGGACACCAAGAAACTTGAAGTTCTCAACCTGCTCCACTACAACCCTGTCAATGAGAATGGGGGCGTGCTCAGTCCTCTTTTTTTTTTCCTGTAGTCCACAATCATCTCCTTTGTCTTGGTCACGTTGAGGGAGAGGTTGTTGTCCTGGCACCACACGGCCAGGTCTCTGACCTCCTCCCTAGAGGCTGTCTCATTGTTGTCAGTGATCAGGCCTACCACTGTTGTGTCGTCGGCAAACTTAATGATGGTGTTGGAGTCATGCCTGGCCATGCAGTCATGGGTGAACAGGGAGTACAGGAGGGAACTGAGCATGCACCCCTGAGGAGCACCCGTGTTGAGGATCAGCGTGGCAGATGTGTTGTTACCTACCCTTACCACCTGGGGGCGGCCCGTCAGGAAGTCCAGGATCCAGTTGCAGAGGGAGGTGTTTAGTCCCAGGATCCTTAGCTTAGTGATGAGCTTTGAGGGCACTATGGTGTTGAATGCTGAGCTGTAGTCAATGAATAGCATTCTCACGTAGGTGTTCCTCTTGTCCAGGTGGGAAAGGGCAGTGTGGAGTGCAATAGAGATTGCATCATCTGTGGATCTGTTGGGGCAGTATGCAAATTGGAGTGGGTCTAGGGTTTCTGGGATAATGGTGTTGATGTGAGCCATGACCAGCCTTTCAAAGCACTTCATGGCTACAGACGTCAGTGCTACGGGTCGGTAGTCATTTAGGCAGCATTTATCTTAGAGTCCTTGGGCACGGGGACTATGGGGGTCTGCTTGAAACATGTTGGTATTACAGACTCAGACAGGGACAGGTTGAAAATGTCAGTGAAGACACTTGCCAGTTGTCAGCACATGCTCGGAGTACACGTCCTGGTAATCTGTCTGTTTAAAGGTCTTACTCACATCGGCTACAAGAGTGTCGGAACAGCTGATGCTCTCATGCATGCTTCAGTGTTGCCTGCCTTGAAGTGAGCATAGAAGTAATTTAGGTCATCTGGTAGGCTCGTGTCACTGGGCAGCTCGCGGCTGTTCTTCCCTTTGTAGTCTGTAATAGTTTGCAAGCCCTGCCACATCTGACGAGCGTCGGAGCCGGTGTAGTACGATTCAATCTTAGACCTGTATTGAAGCTTTGCCTTTTTTAGCGTTCGTCAGAAGGCATAGTGGGATTTTCTTATAAGCGTCCGGGTTAGAGTCCGGCTCCTTGAAAGCGGCAGCTTTACCCTTTCACTCAGTGCGGATGTTGCCTGTAATCCATGGCTTCTGGTTGGGGTATGTACGTACGGTCACTGTGGGGACAACGTCATCGATGCACTTATTGATGAAGCCAGTGACTGATGTGGTGTACTCCTCAATGCTATAGGAAGAATCCCGGAACATATTCCAGTCTGTGCTAGCAAAACAGTCCTGTAGCTTAGCATCTGCGTCATCTGACCACTTTTTTTATTAACCGAGTCCCTGGTGCTTCCTGCTTTAGTTTTTGCTTGTAAGCAGGATTCAGGAGGATAGAGTTATGGTCAGATTTGCCAAATGGAGGGTGAGGAGAGCTTTGTACACATCTCTGTGTGTGGAGTAAAGGTGGTCTAGAGTTTTTTCTGCTCTGGTTGCACATTTAACATGCTGGTAGAAATGAGGTAAAATGGATTTAAGTTTCCCTGCATTAAAGGCCCCGGCCACTAGGGGCGCCACCTCTGGATGAGCGTTTTCCTGTTTGCTTATGGCCTTATACAGCTCATTGAGTGCGGTCTTAGTGCCAGCATCGGTTTGTGGTGGTAAATAGACAGCTACGAAAAATATAGATGAAAACCCTCTTAGTAAATAGTGTGGTCTACAGCGTATCATGAGATACTATTATTATTATATTATATTATATTATACTCTACCTCAGGCGAACAAAACCTAGAGACTTCCTTAATATTAGATTTTGTGCACCAGCTGTTGTTTACAAATATACACAGACCGCCACCCCTTGTCTTACCAGAGGCAGCTGTTCTATCTTGCCGATGTGTCACGATCGTCGAATGAGGAGCACCAAGGTGCAGCGTGAAATTCGTACATATTATTTTATTAAGTGCACAAACACAATAAACGAATAACGTGACGTCCTAGGTTAAACAACCAACACGGAACAAACCAAAAGGAACAAGATCCCACAACTACTGTGGGTAAACTGGCTGCTTAAGTATGGCTCCCAATCAGAGACAACAAGCAACAGCTGATACTCGTTGCCTCTGATTGAGAACCATACTGGCCAACATAGAAAACACAACTCTAGAATACCGACATAGAACAAGAACACATAGAATCTACACACCCTGGCTCAACATATAGAGTCCCCAGAGCCAGGGTGTGACACGATGGAGCATGAGTAATCGCTGTCCTGATATCAAGAAGCTATTTTCGGTCATAAGAGACGGTGGCAGAAACATTATGTACAAAATAAGTTACAAACACACACAATAGCACAATTGGTTAGGAGCCTGTAAAACGGCAGCCATCTCCTTCGGCGCAATTCTATATATTTAGCTATAGTCATGGAGACTTCACACGTCACCACCCACTGATGGCAGATAGCATATAGCAGCAACACGTCACCACCCACTGATGGCAGATAGCATATAGCAGCAACACGTCACCACCCACTGATGGCAGATAGCATATCCAGTAAGCTGAACAAAAATAAAAATGCAACATGCAGTTCACATGAGGAAATCAGTCAATTTAAATAAATTCATTAGGCTGGGAATACAGATATGCCATATAGGCTGGGGAGCCAGGCCCACCCACTTGGCAGCCAGGCCCACCCACTTGGCAGCCAGGCCCACCCACTTGGCAGCCAAGCCCACCCACTTGGCAGCCAGGCCCACCCACTTGGCAGCCAGGCCCACCCACTTGGCAGCCAGGCCCACCCACTTGGCAGCCAGGCCCACCCACTTGGCAGCCAGGCCCACCCACTTGGCTGCCAGGCCCACCCACTTGGCAGCCAGGCCCACCCACTTGACCCAGCTAATCAGAATGAGTTTTCCCCACAAAAGGGCTTTATTACAGACACAAATACTCCTCAGCACCCCGTACCCCCCCCTCCTCAGCACCCCCCCGTACCCCCCCCTCCTCAGCACCCCCCCGTACCCCCCCTCCTCAGCACCCCCCCGTACCCCCCCCTCCTCAGCACCCCCCCGTACCCCCCCTCCTCAGCACCCCCCCGTACCCCCCCCTCCTCAGCACTCCCCCGTACCCCCCCTCCTCAGCACCCCCCCCGTACCCCCCCCTCCTCAGCACCCCCCCGTACCCCCCCTCCTCAGCACCCCCCCGTACCCCCCCTCCTCAGCACCCCCCCGTACCCCCCCTCCTCAGCACCCCCCCCGTACCCCCCCTCCTCAGCACCCCCCCGTACCCCCCCCTCCTCAGCACCCCCCCGTACCCCCCCCTCCTCAGCACTCCCCCGTACCCCCCCTCCTCAGCACCCCCCCGTACCCCCCCTCCTCAGCACCCCCCCGTACCCCCCCTTCCTCAGCACCCCCCCGTACCCCCCCCTCCTCAGCACCCCCCCCGTACCCCCCCCTCCTCAGCACCCCCCCGTACCCCCCCTCCTCAGCACCCCCCCGTACCCCCCCCTCCTCAGCACCCCCCCCGTACCCCCCCCTCCTCAGCACCCCCCCGTACCCCCCCCTCCTCAGCACCCCCCCGTACCCCCCCTCCTCAGCACTCCCCCGTACCCCCCCCTCCTCAGCACCCCCCCCCGTACCCCCCCCCTCCTCAGCACCCCCCCCTACCCCCCCCTCCTCAGAATATCTTGCAGGTGAAGAAGCCGGATGTGGAGGTCCTGGGCTGAAGTGGTTACACGTGGTCTGGAGTAGTGAGGCCGGTTGGACGTACTGCCAAATTCTCTAAAATGACATTGGAGGCAACAGCTCTGGTGGACATTCCTGCAGTCAGCATGCCAACTGCACGCTCCCTCAAAACTTGAGACATCTGTGGCATTGTGTTGTGTGACAAAACTGCACATTTTAGAGTGGCATGTTATTGTTCCCAGCACAAGGTGCACCTGTGTAATGATCATGCTGTTTAATCAGCTTCTTCATATGCCAGACCTGTCAGGTGGAAGGATTATCTCGGCAAAGGAGAAATGCTCACTAACAGGGATTTAAACACATTTGTGCACACATTTTGAGAGAAATAAGCTTTTTGTGTGTATGGAACATTTCTGGGATCTTTTATTTCAGCTCATGAAACACGGGACCAACACTTCACATGTTGCATTAATTTTTTAGTTTAGTTTAGATAGATACTCATGGTAATGGCAATCAGTAATTGATGAACAGCAGTGTAGTAGTAATAATGAATCCAACCAATAATCATTTTAGCAGCAGAGTAGGTCTGATGGTTTTTAGCCATTGAAAATGTCTGGGATTTTTTATTTTTTATTTCAGCTCATGAAACATTTGCGTTTATATTTTTGTTACACCCACTGATGGAAACCTTTGTAGATTTGTAATGCACTCTACTTAAATCTGCTTGCCAGAGCAGTGCTCTCTCATTTCCAATTTTTTCCCATTCCATCCCTCCTTCAACCCCCCCAACCCACACACAAACAAGGTGTATTGATTGTACTGCTGCACTAATTATCTGGCCTGGCCTTGCATGGCTCTCTCTGCATGTCTCTCCGGGCTAAATCAGCACTCTGATCACAATGTCCCAATCACAGAAGAATAGCATCTCAATGGTCCCAATGGCCTGTACAGAAAAAAATAACACATCATCGTGGTCACAATATTATTTTCATCCGACCAGTAGCAGACAAAACCGGTCATCTGCCTTGGAATGTGTGCTCGCCATGCCAGTGTGTGGGTGGGCGGAGAACTCTCTGCGTCCTGCTCTGTTACCATCTGTGCCCCGAGCAACAGACCTGGTTTCCAATAATATTTGAAATCTTTCTAATACTTTGAACGGTTGCTTTAGCCTGCCTGGAAAGCCAGATGGGTGGGGGTTTGTCCTGTTGGGACTTTTCTATTGGTTCCATTGCAACAGGCAAAGCTCAATCGGACAACCCCTAAGCATTTAAAATGATTTCAAATAGTATTTGAACCCAGGTCTGCCAGGCAGGCAGGGAGGCCACTGAGTCTCTCTGAATCCATTCCTATGGAGGCACAACAACCTGTCTTTCATAACATCTTGTTTGTGTTATTGGCGTGTTAGTCATACAAATAAGATGTATATATATATATATATATATATGTATGTATGTTTGTATGTATGTATGTATGTATGTATATATGTATGTGTGTGTGTATGTATGTATGTATGTATATATATATATATAAAACATATGGGGGTTTGGAAATGATGCAGACAATTACAATGATGGAAGTTACAATCTATCTGCAATATTAAAGCTGATCTACCCCTCTAAAAAAATATATATATTATTTTAGCCATTGTCAGATAATTTTTTATGTTTTGCTAATTGCAAATATTGTTTTAATGTTATGTATTCATATATTGTAACATATTACATTTTGCAGCTATTTTCTGTCAGCGCTTTAATTGAAAATACCTATATTTACAAGTGTAAGGCCGGGATTCAGGAAATTGCTTTTAAAAGCCCAATGCATATAACTCGTGATAGGATTGAATACTGGCCTTAGTTGACCCTCTGACCTTACATCAAACGAACGCTTATTAGTTGTCCTATCTCCTAGACTTTACATTTCAGATCCTTTACGATCTGAATAAATTTCCATGATGAGAATCTCAGCTGTGTAATGTGCCCTGTATAATGACATGCCAGTGGATTGGGGACCTGTCTAATAACAGGCGATTGGTAATCAATAACTAGCTGAGGAGTCTGTCACTGCTGACATTTGTGTGTCACAGAGGACCCTCGACCAATGACATTTCAGGACCACAGGTCTCCGGGGAGGATTGTTGTAAATGAGACTCCTGGCTCTCTCTTCCTAAACATCGGCCACTGGGCTGAGGTAAATCCTGCAAATGAAATCAAATCAAATGTTATTTGTCACATACACGTGTTTAGCAGATGTTATAGCGTGTGTAGCGAAATGCTTGTGCTTCTAGCTCCGACAGTGCAGTAATATCTAACAATTTCAACAACATATATCTAATACACACAAAACTAGTAAGGAATGGGATTTAAGAATATATACATATATGGACAAGCAATGACAGAGCGGCATGGACTAAGATACAGTAGAATATTATAGAATAGAATGCAGTATATACATACGAGATGAGTAGTGCAAGATATGGAAACATTATTAAAGTGACCAGTGTTCAATTTCTTAAAGAGGCCAGTGATTTCAATAGGCAGCAGCAGCCTCTAATGTGCTAGTGATGGCTATTTAACAGTCTGATGGCCTTGAGATAGAAGCTGTTTTTCAGTCTCTCGGTCCCAGCTTTGATGCACCTGTACTGACCTCGCCTTCTGGATGATAGCGGGGTGAACAGGCAGTGGCTCAGGTGGTTGATGTCCTTGATGATCTTTTTGGCCTTCCTGTGACATCGGGTGCTGTAGGTGTCCTGGAGGGCAGGTAGTTTGCCCCCGGTAATGTGTTCGGCAGACCGCACCACCCTCTGGAGAGACCTGCGGTTGTGGGCGGTGCAGTTGCCGTACCAGGCGGTGATACAGTCCAACAGGATGCTCTCAATTGTGCATCTGTAAAAGTTTGTGAGGGTCTTAGGGGCCAAGCCAAATTTCTTCAGCCTCCTGAGGTTGAAGAGGCTCTGTTGCGCCTTCTACACCACACTGTCTGCGTGGGTGGACCATTTCAGTTTGTCGGTGATGTGTACGCCAAGGAACTTGAAGCTTTCCACCTTCTCCACTGCGGTCCCGTTGATGTGAATAGGGGGGTGCACACTCTGCTGTTTCCTGAAGTCCACGATCATCTCCTTTGTTTTGTTGATGTTGAGTGAGAGGTTATTTTCCTGGCACCACACTCCCAGAGCCCTCACCTCCTCCCTGTAGGCTGTCTCATCATTGTTGGTAATCAAGCGTACTACTGTTGTGTCGTCTGCAAACTTGATGATTGAGTTGAAGGCGTGCTTGGCCACGCAGTCATGGTTGAACAGGGAGTACAGGAGGGGGCTGAGCACGCACCCTTGTGGGGTCCCAGTGTTGAGGATCAGCAAAGTGGAGGTGTTGTTTCCTACCTTCACCCCCTGGGGGCAGCCCGTCAGGAAGTCCAGGACCCAGTTGCACAGGGCGGGGTTCAGACCCAGGGCCTCGAGCTTAATGATGAGCTTGGAGGGTACTATGGTGTTGAATGCTGAGCTATAGTCAATGAACAGCATTCTTACATAGGTTTTCCTCTTGTCCAGATGGGATACGGCAGTGTGCAGTGTGATGGCAATTGCATCGTCTGTGGATCTATTGGGGCGGTAAGCAAATTGAAGTGGGTCTAGGGTGACAGGTAAGGTAGAGGTGATAGGATCCTTTACTAGTCTCTCAAAGCACTTCATGATGACAGAGGTGAGTGCTACAGGGCGATAGTCATTTAGTTCAGTTCCCTTTGCTTTCTTGGGTACAGGAACAATGGTGGCCATCTTGAAGCATGTGGGAACAGCAGACTGGGAAAGGGAGAGATTGAATATGTCCATGAACACATCAGCAAACTGGTCTGCGCATACTCTGAGGACGCGGCTAGGGATGCCGTCTGGGCTGGCAGCCTTGCGGGGGTTAACATGCTTAAATGTCTTAATCAGGTCGGCCATGGAGAAGGAGAGGCCACAGTCCTTGGTAGTGGGCCTCGTCGGTGGCACTGTGTTATTCTCAAAGCGGCCGAAGAAGGTGTTTAGCTTGTCTGGAAGCGAGACGTCGGTGTCGACGACGTGGCTGGTTTTCTTTTTGTAATCCGTGATTGTCTGTAGACCCTGCCACATATGTCTCGTGTCTGAGTCGTTGAATTGCGACTCCACTTTGTCTCTATACTGATGTTTTGCCAGTTTAATTGCCTTGTGGAGTGAGTAGCTACACTGTTTGTATTCTGCCATATTCCCAGTCACCTTGCCATGGTTGAATGCGGTGGTTGGTGCTTTCAGATTGGCGCGAATGCTGCCATCTATCCACGGTTTCTGGTTAGGGTAGGTTTTAATAGTCACAGTGGGCACAACATCTCCTATACACTTCCTGATAAACTCAGTCACCGTTTCAGTGTATATGCCTAAATTATTTTTGGAAGCTACCCGGAACATATCCCAGTCCGCGTGATCAAAACAATCTTGAAGCGTGGATTCCGATTGGTCAGACCAGCGTTGAATAGTCCTTAGCACAGGTACTTCCTGTTTGAGTTTCTGCCTATAGGAAGGGAGAAGCAAAATGGAGTCGTGGTCAGATTTGCCGAAAGGAGGGCGGGGGAGGGCCTTATAACGATCCCGGAAGTTCGAATAGCAATGGTCGAGGATTTTAGCAGCGTGAGTACAACAGTCGATATGTTGATAGAACTTCGGCAGCCTAGTCCTCAAATTTGCTTTGTTAAAATCCCCGGCTACAATAAATGCAGCCTCAGGATATGTGGTTTCCAGTTTGCAGTTCTCTTGGGAGAAAATACGGTCGGCATTTGATTGTGAGGTATTCTAGGTCTGGTGAACAAAAGGACTCGAGTTCCTGTATGTTACTACAATTACACCATGAGTCGTTAATCATGAAACACAGACCTCCGCCTTTCTGCTTCCCAGAGAGATTTATTCCTGTCTGTGCGATGAACTGAGAACCCATCTGGCTGGACCGATTTCGACAGAATATCCCCAGAGAGCCATGTTTCCATGAAACAGAGGATGTTACAGGCCTTGATGTCTCTCTGGAAAAAAATCCTTGCCCGGAGTTCGTCGACTTTGTTACCCAAAGACTGAACATAAGCGAGTAGAATACTTGGAAGCGGTGGGCGGTGTGCGCGCCTCCTAAATTGGACCAGCAGGCCGCTCCGAGTGCCTCTCCTCCGCCGGCGATGTTTTGGGTCAGCCGCTGGAATCAGTTCAATTGCCCTGGGGAGAGCATACAAAGGATCTGCTTCGGGAAAGTCATATTCCTGGTCGTAATGCTGGCGAGTTACCGCCGCTCTGATATCCAATAGTTTTCCCCGGCTGTATGTAATGATACAAAACACTTTCTTAGCTAATAATGTAAAAAATAATACATAAAAAAACAAAATACTGCAAAGTTTCCTGAGGGATAGTCGCCAGCACATAGGCTGGTTAAAATATAAATAAAGTTTACAACATTCAGTCGAAAATATGGGATTACAGGAATATGAGATTGACATGTTTGAGGAGAAAGGCTACAGAAAAGTGCAGAACTACACTGAACAAAAATATAAATGCAACATGTAAAGTGTCCCATGTTTCATCAGCTGAAATAAATGATCACAGAAATGTTCCATACGTACAAAAAGCATATTTCTCAAAAATGTGCGCACAAATTTGTTTAAGTCCCCATTGTGTTCTTGGGGACCTTCAATGCTGCAGACATTTTTTGGTACCCTTTCCCAGATCTGTGCCTCGACACAATCCTGTCTCGGAGCTCTTTGCACAATTCCTTCGACCTCATGGCTTGTTTTTCTAGACAGGTGTGTGCCTTTCCAAATCATATCCAACTAATTGACTCCAATCAAGTTGTAGAAACGTCTCAAGGATGATCAATGGAAACAGGATGCAACTGAGCTCAATTTCGAGTCTCATAGCAAAGGGTCTGCATACTTATGCAAATAAGGTATTTCAGTTATAAATTTTTAATGAATTAACAAAAAATTCAAAAAAACGGTTTTCGCTTTCTCATTATGGGTATTGTGTGTAGATTGATGAGGCTTTTTAATTTTTTATTTTAGAATAAGGCTGTAACATAACAAAATGTGAAAAAAGTCAAGTGGAATGAATACTTTCCTAATGCACCGTATTTGAATTCATCAAATGGTTAAACATGCAGACAGACACACTTTTAAAGTCTAATGAGTTGCATCATCTTGTTGTCCCCAGCCCATCCCAGCCCTCATCACCCCTCCCACCCCATCCCAAACCCAGCCCATATCATTCCCTGTTCCACCCCTCATCACCCCTCCCACCCCATCCCAAACCCAGCCCATATCATTCCCTGTTCCACCCCTCATCACCCCTCCCACCCCATCCCAAACACAGCCCATATCATTCCCTTTAAGCCCTGCAGCCCCAGTCCTCTGTGCCACGCTCTCTCCCCTCTTCCCCCTCCTCCCCCTGCCACGCTCTCTCCCTTCCTCCCCCTGCCACGCTCTCTCCCTTCCTCCCCCTGCCACGCTCTCTCCCTTCCTCCCCCTCCTCCCCCTGCCACGCTCTCTCCCCTCCTCCCCCTCCTCCCCCTCCTCCCCCTGCCACGCTCTCACCCCTCCTCCCCCTCCTCCCCCTCCTCCCCCTGCCACGCTCTCTCCCCTCCTCCCCCTCCTCCCCCTGCCACACTCTCTCCCCTCCTCCCCCTGCCACGCTCTCACCCCTCCTCCCCCTCCTCCCCCTGCCACGCTCTCTCCCCTCCTCCCCCTCCTCCCCCTGCCACGCTCTCTCCCCTCCTCCCCCTGCCACGCTCTCACCCCTCCTCCCCCTCCTCCCCCTGCCACGCTCTCTCCCCTCCTCCCCCTCCTCCCCCTCCTCCCCCTGCCACGCTCTCTCCCCTCCTCCCCCTCCTCCCCCTCCTCCCCCTCCTCCCCCTGCCACGCTCTCACCCCTCCTCCCCCTCCTCCCCCTGCCACGCTCTCTCCCCTCCTCCCCCTCCTCCCCCTGCCATGCTCTCTCCCCTCCTCCCCCTCCTCCCCCTCCTCCCCCTGCCACACTCTCTCCCCTCCTCCCCCTCCTCCCCCTGCCACGCTCTCACCCCTCCTCCCCCTCCTCCCCCTCCTCCCCCTGCCACGCTCTCACCCCTCCTCCCCCTCCTCCCCCGCCTCCCCCTGCCACGCTCTCTCCCCTCCTCCCCCTCCTCCCCCTGCCACGCTCTCACCCCTCCTCCCCCTCCTCCCCCTGCCACGCTCTCACCCCTCCTCCCCCTCCTCCCCCTCCTCCCCCTGCCACGCTCTCACCCCTCCTCCCCCTCCTCCCCCTGCCACGCTCTCTCCCTTCCTCCCCCTGCCATGCTCTCACCCTTCCACTCTACCATAAAGGCTTGATTGGTGAAGTACTACCCAATCTGCTTCAGTTTGAGCCCATCCCCTTCTTTGGCATTGTCTCCTCCTCCTCCCCTCCTCTTCCCCTCCTCTGTTCTACTTCAGAGCTGGCTGCCAGGAAACAGGGCTTAGTCACCTTCCTACTGTGTCACCACCACCACCATCTGCCAGTTCCCCCCCAGGGCACCAGCCAGGTGCTGGGCACAACGCTCTCACCCCTCCTCCCCCGTGCCACGCTCTCACCCCTCCTCCCCCGTGCCACACTCTCACCTCTCCTGCCACGCTCTCACCCCTCCTCCCCCGTCTCACCCCTGTGATGCTCTCTCACCCCAGCCACCTGCCACGCTCTCACCTCTCCTGCCATAACCCCTCCTCCCCCCGTCTCACCCCTGTGATGCTCTCTCACCCCAGCCCCCTCGCTACAACACCACTCCCTACAGGGCCCTGCCCTGCCGTGCCAACTGTTGATCACTATGCACACACCTCCAGATTGTCTCATTCATTGGGGAGCAGGCTGACAGTGCTTACTGGTGACTGTGTTGTCCACTGGGGGGTTGTTTGTTGGGCTGTTGTGAGTGTTCGATCCCTCCCTCTGCTTTCTACAGCAGGAGACTGACAGCGCTGTTCTCTCCTCCCTCCTCCCTGCCTACCTCTGTTCCAGGTCTCCCGGGCATGGGGCCCCAGAGGAACAGCCTTCCTCCCTCTGTTCTCTACAGGTTTTGTATGTAGGGCTATTTTGAGCTGTCTCCACCCTCCCTCTGCTCTCTACAGTAGGAGTTCTGTCTTCTCCTCCCCCTTTCTGTCTGTTCCAGGTCCCCAGAGGCAGGGTCCCCAGAGGCAGGGTCCCCAGAGGCAGGGTCTCCAGAGGCAGGGTCTCCAGGGTCCCCAGAGGCAGGGTCCCCAGAGGCAGGGTCTCCAGAGGCAGGGTCTCCAGAGGCAGGGTCTCCAGGGTCCCCAGAGGCAGGGTCCCCAGAGGCAGGGTCCCCAGAGGCAGGGTCCCCAGAGGCAGGGACTCCAGAGGCAGGGTCTCCAGAGGCAGGGTCTCCAGAGGTCTCCAGAGAAAGGGTCTCCAGAGGCAGGGTCTCAGAGGCAGGGTCTCCAGAGGCAGGGTCTCCAGAGGCAGGGTCTCCAGATGCAGGGTCTCCAGAGGCAGGGTCTCCAGAGATCTCCAGAGGCAGGGTCTCCAGAGGTCTCCAGAGGCAGGGTCTCCAGAGGTAGGGTCTCCAGATGCAGGGTCTCCAGATGCAGGGTCTCCAGATGCAGGGTCTCCAGAGGCAGGGTCTCCAGAGATCTCCAGAGGCAGGGTCTCCAGAGGTCTCCAGAGGCAGGGTCTCCAGAGGTAGGGTCTCCAGATGCAGGGTCTCCAGAGGTCTCCAGAGGCAGGGTCTCCAGAGGTCTCCAGAGGCAGGGTCTCCAGGGGCAGGGTCCCCAGGGTCCCCAGAGGCAGGGTCCCCAGGGTCTCCAGGGTCTCCAGAGGCAGGGTCCCCAGGGTCCCAAGAGGCAGGGTCCCCAGAGGCAGGGTCCCCAGAGGCAGGGTCCCCAGAGGCAGGGTCCCCAGGGTCCCCAGAGGCAGGGTCCCCAGGGTCCCCAGAGGCAGGGTCCCCAGAGGCAGGGTCCCCAGAGGCAGGGTCCCCAGGGTCTCCAGAGGCAGGGTCCCCAGAGGCAGGGTCCCCAGAGGCAGGGTCTCCAGAGGCAGGGTCCCCAGGGTCTCCAGATGCAGGGTCTCCAGAGGTAGGGACTCCAGAGGTCTCCAGAGGCAGGGTCTCCAGAGGTCTCCAGAGGCAGGGTCTCCAGATGCAGGGTCTCCAGATGCAGGGTCTCCAGATGCAGGGTCTCCAGATGCAGGGTCTCCAGAGGCAGGGTCTCCAGAGGTCTCCAGAGGCAGGGTCTCCAGAGGTCTCCAGAGGCAGGGTCTCCAGAGGTCTCCAGATGCAGGGTCTCCAGAGGCAGGGTCTCCAGAGGCAGGGTCTCCAGATGCAGGGTCTCCAGAGGCAGGGTCTCCAGAGGCAGGGTCTCCAGATGCAGGGTCTCCAGAGGCAGGGTCTCCAGAGATCTCCAGAGGCAGGGTCTCCAGAGGTCTCCAGAGGCAGGGTCTCCAGAGGTAGGGTCTCCAGATGCAGGGTCCCCAGGGTCCCCAGAGGCAGGGTCCCCAGAGGCAGGGTCCCCAGAGGCAGGGTCCCCAGAGGCAGGGTCCCCAGGGTCTCCAGAGGCAGGGTCCCCAGAGGCAGGGTCCCCAGAGGCAGGGTCTCCAGAGGCAGGGTCCCCAGGGTCTCCAGATGCAGGGTCTCCAGAGGTAGGGACTCCAGAGGTCTCCAGAGGCAGGGTCTCCAGAGGTCTCCAGAGGCAGGGTCTCCAGATGCAGGGTCTCCAGATGCAGGGTCTCCAGATGCAGGGTCTCCAGATGCAGGGTCTCCAGAGGCAGGGTCTCCAGAGGTCTCCAGAGGCAGGGTCTCCAGAGGTCTCCAGAGGCAGGGTCTCCAGAGGTCTCCAGATGCAGGGTCTCCAGAGGCAGGGTCTCCAGAGGCAGGGTCTCCAGATGCAGGGTCTCCAGAGGCAGGGTCTCCAGAGGCAGGGTCTCCAGATGCAGGGTCTCCAGAGGCAGGGTCTCCAGAGATCTCCAGAGGCAGGGTCTCCAGAGGTCTCCAGAGGCAGGGTCTCCAGAGGTAGGGTCTCCAGATGCAGGGTCTCCAGAGTTCTCCAGAGGCAGGGTCTCCAGGGGCAGGGTCCCCAGGGTCCCCAGAGGTCCCCAGAGGCAGGGTCCCCAGGGTCTCCAGGGTCTCCAGAGGCAGGGTCCCCAGGGTCCCCAGAGGCAGGGTCCCCAGAGGCAGGGTCCCCAGAGGCAGGGTCTCCAGAGGCAGGGTCCCCAGGGTCTCCAGATGCAGGGTCTCCAGAGGTAGGGACTCCAGAGGTCTCCAGATGCAGGGTCTCCAGATGCAGGGTCTCCAGATGCAGGGTCTCCAGATGCAGGGTCTCCAGATGCAGGGTCTCCAGAGGCAGGGTCTCCAGAGGTCTCCAGAGGCAGGGTCTCCAGAGGTCTCCAGAGGCAGGGTCTCCAGAGGTCTCCAGATGCAGGGTCTCCAGAGGCAGGGTCTCCAGAGGCAGGGTCTCCAGATGCAGGGTCTCCAGAGGCAGGGTCTCCAGAGGCAGGGTCTCCAGATGCAGGGTCTCCAGAGGCAGGGTCTCCAGAGATCTCCAGAGGCAGGGTCTCCAGAGGTCTCCAGAGGCAGGGTCTCCAGAGGTAGGGTCTCCAGATGCAGGGTCTCCAGAGGTCTCCAGAGGCAGGGTCTCCAGGGGCAGGGTCCCCAGGGTCCCCAGAGGTCCCCAGAGGCAGGGTCCCCAGGGTCTCCAGGGTCTCCAGAGGCAGGGTCCCCAGGGTCCCCAGAGGCAGGGTACCCAGAGGCAGGGTCCCCAGAGGCAGGGTCTCCAGAGGCAGGGTCCCCAGGGTCTCCAGATGCAGGGTCTCCAGAGGTAGGGACTCCAGAGGTCTCCAGAGGCAGGGTCTCCAGAGGTCTCCAGAGGCAGGGTCTCCAGATGCAGGGTCTCCAGATGCAGGGTCTCCAGATGCAGGGTCTCCAGATGCAGGGTCTCCAGAGGTCTCCAGAGGCAGGATCTCCAGGGGCAGGGTCTCCAGGGGCAGGGTCTCCAGATGCAGGGTCTCCAGAGGCAGGGTCTCCAGAGGCAGGGTCTCCAGATGCAGGGTCTCCAGAGGTCTCCAGAGGCAGGGTCTCCAGATGCAGGGTCTCCAGAGGTCTCCAGAGGCAGGGTCTCCAGAGGTCTCCAGAGGCAGGGTCTCCAGAGGCAGGGTCTCCAGATGCAGGGTCTCCAGAGGCAGGGTCCCCAGAGGCAGGGTCTCCAGATGCAGGGTCTCCAGATGCAGGGTCTCCAGAGGTCTCCAGAGGCAGGGTCTCCAGATGCAGGGTCTCCAGAGGTCTCCAGAGGCAGGGTCTCCAGAGGCAGGGTCTCCAGAGGCAGGGACCCCAGAGGCAGGGTCCCCAGAGGCAGGGTCCCCAAGGTCTCCAGAGGCAGGGTCTCCAGAGGCAGGGTCTCCAGAGGCAGGGTCCCCAGAGGCAGGGTCTCCAGGGTCTCCAGAGGTCTCCAGAGGCAGGGTCTCCAGAGGCAGGGTCCCCAGAGGCAGGGTCTCCAGAGGCAGGGTCTCCAGAGGCAGGGTCTCCAGGGTCTCCAGAGGTCTCCAGAGGCAGGGTCTCCAGAGGCAGGGTCCCCAGAGGCAGGGTCTCCAGGGTCTCCAGAGGTCTCCAGAGGCAGGGTCTCCAGAGGCAGGGTCCCCAGAGGCAGGGTCTCCAGAGGCAGGGTCTCCAGAGGCAGGGTCTCCAGGTTCTCCAGAGGTCTCCAGAGGCAGGGTCTCCAGAGGCAGGGTCCCCAGAGGCAGGGTCTCCAGAGGCAGGGTCTCCAGAGGCAGGGTCTCCAGGGTCTCCAGGGTCTCCAGAGGCAGGGTCTCCAGAGGCAGGGTCTCCAGAGGCAGGGTCCCCAGGGTCTCCAGAGGCAGGGTCCCCAGAGGCAGGGTCCCCAGAGGCAGGGTCTCCAGAGGCAGGGTCCCCAGGGTCTCCAGATGCAGGGTCTCCAGAGGTAGGGACTCCAGAGGTCTCCAGAGGCAGGGTCTCCAGAGGTCTCCAGAGGCAGGGTCTCCAGAGGCAGGGTCTCCAGAGGCAGGGACCCCAGAGGCAGGGTCCCCAGAGGCAGGGTCCCCAAGGTCTCCAGAGGCAGGGTCTCCAGAGGCAGGGTCCCCAGGGTCCCCAGAGGCAGGGTCTCCAGAGGCAGGGTCCCCAGAGGCAGGGTCTCCAGAGGAACAGCCTGCATGGAACCATTGCTTCTTGTTCCTTGAGAGAGAGAGAGACTCTGCCACCATCGTCACTGGGGCTGCTACTCTGATCCTAGAGTAATACCCTGTTACTACTGGTAAAGTACTGAAAAACAATACTACCCTGTTACTACCCCACAAGACATGCCACCAGAGGTCTCTTCACAGTCCCCAAGTCCAGAACAGACTATGGGAGGCGCACAGTACTACATAGAGCCATGACTAGGAGATAGGAGGAGGAGATAGTTGGCGCCGGAGAAGATGGCTGCCGTTTTACAGCCCTCTAACCAATTGTACTATTATGTGTGTTTTTCCGCGTTATTTGTCATTTATTTTGTACATAATGTTTCTGCCATCGTCTCTTATAACCAAAAAGAGCTTCTGGATATCAGGACAGCGATTACTCACCTCGTATTGGACGAATACTTTTTCTTCAACGAGGCGGCCGCGAAGGATATCCTACAGACACCCGACAAGGCCCAAATCCCCGTCATTCGCATGAGGAAGAGACGGAGATATCGTGGACGTAGGTCAGGGTGCCTTGTAAGGATCCGACGGCGAGCGAGTAAACTGCCGCTCCCATCAATCCTATTAGCCAATCTTCAATCATTGGAAAATAAATTGGATGACCTAAGATTACAGTTATCCTACCAACGGGACATTAAAAACTGTAATATCTTATGTTTCACCGAGTCGTGGCTGAACGACGACATGGATAACATACAGCTAGCGGGCTATACGCTACATCGGCAGGATAGAACGGTTGACTCCAGTAAGACAAGGGGTGGCGGTCTGTGTATATTGGTAAACAACAGCTGGTGCACAAAATCAAATACTAAGGAAGTCTCAAGGTTTTGCTCGCCTGAGGTAGAGTATCTTATGATAAGCTGTAGACCACACTATTTACCAAGAGAGTTTTCATCTATATTTTTCATAGCTGTCTATTTACCACCACAAACCGATGCTGGCGTTAAGTTTGCACTGAATGAGCTGTATAACAGGCAGCGCTCCTAGTGGCCGGGGTCTTTAATGCAGGGAAACTTAAATCCGTTCTACCTAATTTCTACCAGCATGTTAAATGTGCAACCAGAGGGAAAAACAACTCTAGACCACCTTTACTCCACACACAGAGACACATACAAAGCTCTCCCTCGCCCTCCATTTGGCAAATCTGACCATAACTCTATCCTCCTGATTCCTGCTTATAAGCAAAAACTAAAGCAGGAAGCACCAGTGACTCGGTTAATAAAAAAGTGGTCAGATGACACAGATGCTAAGCTACAGGACTGTTTTGCACTGAGCTAAAGGGTAGAGCTGCCGCTTTCAAGGAACGGGACTCTAACCCGGACGCTTATAAGAAATCCCGCTATGCCCTCCGACGAACCATCAAACAGGCAAAGAGTCAATACAGGACTAAGATTGAATCGTACTACACCGGCTCTGACGCTCGTCAGATGTGCCAGGGCTTGAAAACTATTACAGACTACAAAAGGAAGCACAGCCGCGAGCTGCCCAGTGACACAAGACTTCCAGACGAGCTAAACCACTTCTATGCTCGCTTCGAGGCAAGCAACACTGAAGCATGCATGAGAGCACCAGCTGTTCCGGATGACTATGTGATCACACTCTCCGTAGCCGATGTGAGTAAGACTTTTAAGCAGGTCAACATTCACAAGGCCGCAGGGCCTGACAGATTACCAGGACGTGTACTCCGAGCATGTGCTGACCAACTGGCAAGTGTCTTCACTGACATTTTCAACATGTCCCTGACTGAGTCTGTAATACCAACATGTTTCAAGCAGACCACCATAGTCCCCGTGCCCAAGGACACTAAGAGAACCTGCCTAAATGACTACCGACCCGTAGCACTGACGTCTGTAGCCATGAAGTGCTTTGAAAGGCTGGTCATGGCTCACATCAACACCATTATCCCAGAAACCCTAGACCCACTCCAATTTGCATACCGCCCCAACAGATCCACAGATGATGCAATCTCTATTGCACTCCACACTGCCCTTTCCCACCTGGACAAGAGGAACACCTACGTGAGAATGCTATTCATTGACTACAGCTCAGCATTCAACACCATAGTGCCCTCAAAGCTCATCACTAAGCTAAGGATCCTGGGACTAAACACCTCCCTCTGCAACTGGATCCTGGACTTCCTGACCGGCCACCCCCAGGTGGTAAGGGTAGGTAACAACACATCTGCCACACTGATCCTCAACACGGGGGCCCCTCAGGGGTGCGTGCTCAGTCCTCTCCTGTACTCCCTGTTCACCCATGACTGCATGGCCAGGCACAACTCCAACACCATCATTAAGTTTGCCGACGACACAACAGTGGTAGGCCTGATCACCGACAATGATGAGACAGCCTATAGGGAGGAGGTCAGAGACCTGACCGTGTGGTGCCAGGATAACAACCTCTCCCTCAACGTGACCAAGATAAAGGAGATGATTGTGGACTACAGGAAAAAAAAGAGGACTGAGCACGCCCCCATTCTCATCGACGGGGCTGTAGTGGATCAGGTTGAGAGCTTCAAGTTCCTTGGTGTCCACATCACCAACAAATGATCATGGTCCAAACACACCAAGACAGTTGTGAAGAGGTCACGACAAAGCCTATTCCCCCTCAGGAGACTGAAAAGATTCGGCATGGGTCCTCAGATCCTCAAAAAATTATACAGCTGCACCATCGAGAGCATCCTGACTGGTTGCAACACCGCCTGGTATGGCAACTGCTTGGCCTCCGACCGCAAGGCACTACACAGGGTAGTGCGTACGGCCCAGTACATCACTGGGGCCAAGCTTCCTGCCATCCAGGACCTCTATACCAGGCGGTGTCAGAGGAAGGCCCTCAAAATTGTCAAAGACTCCAGCCACCCTAGTCATAGACTGTTCTCTCTGCTACCGCATTGCAAGCGGTACCGGAGTGCCAAGTCTAGGTCCAAAATACTTCTCAACAGCTTCTACCCCCAAGCCATAAGACTCCTGAACAGCTAATCATGGCTACCCGGACTATTTGCACTGCCCCCCCACCCCATCTTTTTACGCTGCTGCTACTCTGTTAATTATTTATGCATAGTCACTTTAACTCTACCCACATGTATATATTACTTCAACTACCTCAACTAGCCGGTGCCCCCGCTCATTGACTCTGCACCGGTACCCCCCTGTATACAGTGAGGGAAAAAAGTATTTGATCCCCTGCTGATTTTGTACGTTTGCCCACTGACAAAGACATGATCAGTCTATAATTTTAATGGTAGGTTTATTTGAACAGTGAGAGACAGAATAACAACAAAAAAAATCCAGAAAAACGCATGTCAAAATGTTATAAATTGATTTGCATTTTAATGAGGGATATAAGTATTTGACCCCTCTGAAAAACATGACTTAGTACTTGGTCGCAAAACCCTTGTTGGCAATCACAGAGGTCAGACGTTTCTTGTAGTTCGCCACCAGGTTTGCACACATCTCAGGAGGGATTTTGTCCCACTCCTCTTTGCAGATCTTCTCCAAGTCATTAAGGTTTCGAGGCTGACGTTTGGCAACTCGAACCTTCAGCTCCCTCCACAGAATTTCTATGGGATTAAGGTCTGGAGACTGGCTAGGCCACTCCAGGACCTTAATGTGCTTCTTCTTGAGCCACTCCTTTTTTGCCTTGGCCGTGTGTTTTGGGTCATTGTCATGCTGGAATACCCATCCACGACCCATTTTCAATGCCCTGGCTGAGGGAAGGAGGTTCTCTCCCAAGATTTGACGGTACATGGCCCCGTCCATCGTCCCTTTGATGCGGTGAAGTTTTCCTGTCCCCTTAGCAGAAAAACACACCCAAAGCATAATGTTTCCACCTCCATGTTTGACGGTGGGGATGGTGTTCTTGGGGTCATAGGCAGCATTCCTCCTCCTCCAAACACAGCGAGTTGAGTTGATGCCAAAGAGCTCCATTTTAGTCTCATCTGACCACAACACTTTCACCCAGTTCTCCTCTGAATCATTCAGATGTTCATTGGCAAACTTCAGACAGGCCTGTATATGTGCATTCTTGAGCAGGGGGACCTTGCGGGCGCTGCAGGATTTCAGTCCTTCACGGCGTACTGTGTTACCAATTGTTTTCTTGGTGACTATGGTCCCAGCTGCCTTGAGATCATTGACAAGATCCTCATGTGTAGTTCTTGCCTGATTCCTCACCGTTCTCATGATCATTGCAACTCCACGAGGTGAGATCTTGCATGGAGCCCCAGGCCGAGGGAGATTGACAGTTATTTTGTGTGTCTTCCATTTGCGGATAATCGCACCAACTGTTGTCACCTTCTCACCAAGCTGCTTGGCGATGGTCTTGTAGCCAATTCCAGCCTTGTGTAGGTCTACAATCTTGTCCCTGACATCCTTGGAGAGCTCTTTGGTCTTGGCCATGGTGGAGAGTTTGGAATCTGATTGATGGATTGCTTCTGTGGACAGGTGTCTTTTATACAGATAACAAGCTGAGATTAGGAGCACTCCCTTTAAGAGTGTGCTCCTAATCTCAGCTCGTTACCTGTATAAAAGACACCTGGGAGCCAGAAATCTTTCTGATTGAGAGGGGGTCAAATACTTATTTCCCTCATTAAAATGCAAATCAATTTATAACATTTTGGACATGCGTTTATTTATTTTTTATTTTTTTATTATTCTGTCTCTCACTGTTCAAATAAACCTACCATTAAAATTATAGACTGATCATTTCTTTGTCAGTTTGCAAACGTACAAAATCAGCAGGGGATCAAATACTTTTTTCCCTCACTGTATATAGCCTCCCTACTGTTATTTTATTTTACTTCTGCTCTTTTTTTCTCAACACTTTTTTGTTGTTGTTTTATTTTACTTTTTTATTAAAAATAAATGCACTGTTGGTTAAGGGCTGTAAGTAAGCATTTCACTGTAATGTCTGCACCTGTTGTATTCGGCGCATGTGGCCAATAAAATTTGATTTGATTTGATTCGACTACATGGAACTCTATTCGACATCAAGGAACTGATGCAAGCAGTAAAATTAGATTAAGAAAACAGATAAAAATACATCTTATGGAACAGCGGGGACTGTGAAGCAACACAAACATAGACACAGACACATGCACACACACATGATAACATACGCACTATACACACACGTACACATGGATGTTGTGTTGTAGATATGTGGTAGTAGAGTAGGGGCCTGGTGGCACACACATGTTGTGAAATCTTTTGTGAATGTATTGTAATGTATAACTGCCTTAATGTTGCTGGACCCCAGGAAGAGTAGCTGTTGCCTTGTCAGCAGCTAATGATGATCCATAATAAATACAAAAAAATATACAAAAAAAGTACTGAAACACAATACTACTGGTAAAGTACTGAAACACAATACTACTGGTAAAGTACTGAAACACAATACTACTGGTAAAGTACTGAAACACAATACTACTGGTAAAGTACTGAAACACAATACTACTGGTAAAGTACTGAAACACAATACTACTGGTAAAGTACTGAAACACAATACTACTGGTAAAGTACTGAAACACAATACTACTGGTAAAGTACTGAAACACAATACTACCCTGTTACTGCTGGTTAAGTCCTGAAAAACAATACTGTTCGTTAACTACTGTTAAAGTACTGAAAAACAATATTACTGGTGAAATACTAAAAAAAATACTACCCAGTTACTACTGGTAAAATACTGAAAAACAATACTACTGGTAAAATACTGAAAAACAATACTACTGGTAAAGAACTGAAACACAGTACTACTGGTTAAGTATGGAAACACAATATTACCACATGAACACAGTGAGCTGGCATATCCGTAGTCCCCTGGGATTCTCCTTTCTGCCCCAGAAAAGTAGAGGCAACATTGGTCACACTATTCTGCACTGTCATAACAAATCAAAACAATGTGCTATTGTTCTACCTTGTTGGTGAGGTCATCTTTATTGCAGTGTCAGTTCCAATGTAATACACTTTGAAGTATTATTGCAGTGTCAGTTCCAATGTAATACACTTTGAAGTATTATTGCAGTGTCAGTTCTAATGTAATACACTTTGAAGTATTAATGCTGTGTCAATTCTAATGTAATACACTTTGAAGTATTATTGCTGTGTCAATTCTAATGGAATACACTTTGAAGTATTATTGCAGGGTCAGTTCTAGCTCTGTGTAGTTCCATACACGTTTTCTATCTGCATATGTTTTCTCTTCATCAGTAGTCGAGGGGATGCTATCTGTATCTGGTTGAAATGACTACAGTAGCTGAGCAGCAATTGGTATGAAGTCTTAAGAAACATGCACACCCCTCTTAAACGTTCACGTGAGACAATCTTACATTCAACAGCAGAAATAGGACTGACTGAAAGCAGATCAGATTTGTGGTCCTCTGTAGCTCAGCTGGTAGAGCATGGCGCTTGTAACGCCCAGGGTAGTGGGTTCGATCCCCGGGACCACCCATACACAAAACATTTATGCACGCATGACTGTAAGTCGCTTTGGATAAAAGCGTCTGCTAAATGGCATATTATTTACTGTTTGACCGAAAGCAGATCAGATTTACTGTTTGACCGAAAGCAGATCAGATTTACTGTTTGACTGAAAGCAGATCAGATTGACTGTTTGAAAGTCTCAGCTGTAATGTGTAGCAGGACTCTACCCCTTACTCTGCTCTGTTATGTGATTACAGAAGGCTCTACTGTGTCCGCTACAAATCATTTTCCTCCTATCCACTAATTCTATCCTCCCAACCTCTACTTCTGTCTGAGCAGAAGCGCTGGAGACGTGACTACTGCTTCCGCAATTCCTTTTCAAATCCATTTCTTCCAATACTCCCTCTGACAACCAATAGAATTCATTCATTAAATCCATGTAATAATTACTGTACAACATGATTACGTTAATGCAGCGGCCTTGTGAGCTCTCTGGGAGAGAGAGGGAGAGAGAGGGAGAGAGAGGGAGGGAGAGAGGGAGAGAGAGAGAGAGAGGGGAGAG
Organism: Coregonus lavaretus; assembly: GCF_964263955.1. Lineage (NCBI taxonomy): Eukaryota > Metazoa > Chordata > Actinopteri > Salmoniformes > Salmonidae > Coregonus > Coregonus lavaretus. Next base: position 28,230 of record NW_028166730.1, read on the forward strand.
GGAGAGAGAGGGGGAGAGAGAGAGAGAGAGAGAGAGAGAGAGAGAGAGAGAGAGAGAGAGAGAGAGAGAGAGAGAGAGAGAGAGAGGGAGAGGGAGAGAGAGGGGGAGAGAGAGAGAGAGAGAGCGGGAGGGAGAGATAGAGGGAGAGAGAGAGAGAGAGAGAGAGAGAGAGAGAGAGGGAGAGAGAGGGAGAGAGAGGGAACAGTTTATTAGCTGTCAGGAGCAGGTCTCTCCCGTCTCTCTCTCCTTCGTCACCAGGATCTCTCCTGTCTACCCTATAACCGATGCTCATCAGCTGTACAGTCCTCACTGCTCCCAGACAGACAGACAATGTGTGGTGGAGATATTGTACCCCCTCGACCTGGCTCATATTGACAACGCTAGCCACTGCCTGCTGTGTGACTTTATTGGTTGAGATTAATACCTTGCAGGGTTGTTGTTCTTCCTGCTATGTTATTATAATGACTTTGGGAATTGAAGAGGTATGCAGCGGTAATTTATAGTGGTGGGAAAAGTACAAAATTGTCGCACTTGAGTAAAAGTTCAAAGTAAAAAATAAATGCTATACATCAAGGTCCTGATATTAAGACAAACCAGACGGGACAATTTTCTTGTTTTATTAATTTACGGTCAGCCACGGGACACACTCCAACACTCAGACGTAATTTACAAACGCAATCTTTGTGTTTAGTGAGTCCAACAGATCAGAGGCAGTAGGGACGACAACGCGTGATGTTGAATGGCGCGTGAATTGGACCATATTGCTGTCCTGCCTGAGTATTCTAAATGTAATGAGTACTTTTGGGTGTCAGGGAAAATGGATGGGAGTAACAAAAGTACATTATTTTCTTTAGGAATGTAGTGAAGTTAAAAGTAAAAGTTGTCAAAAATATAAATAGTAAAGTTAAGTACAGATACCCACCATAAAAACTACTTAAGCTTCTAAATATTTTTACTTAGTTACTTTACACCACTGGTAATATACTATACCAATATAAAATGGGACCAGTGAGCAGAGACCAGAAGAGACCAGACAGACTAATACTATTATTATTATTATATTATTAATACTATCATTATCCATATCTGACTTAGTGCTGTAGGCTACTCAACACTGTGCAGGTACTGCTTACATCTAATTAGCCTTAACATGAAAGGATGCCCCCTGATTTCATCTCATTAGCATGGCGATAATGAGGACATGCCCCTTGGGGCTGGGTTGGGGTTATGGGGGGCGGGGCTGCCTCTAGGGGTGGGGGGGGGGGGGGGGGGGGGTGTTATGGGGGGCGGGGCTGCCTCTAGGGGTGGGGGGGGGGGGCTGGTGTGGGGTTATGGGGGGCGGGGCTGCCTCTAGGGGTGGGGGGGGGGGGGGGGGGGGGGGGGGGGGGGGCGGGGGGTTGGCGTTATGGGGGGCGGGGAGCTGCAGTCTGGATGTTCCTATGGGTGTTATGGGGGGTGGGGAGCTGCAGTCTGGATGTTCCTACGGGTGTTAATTGTCAGAGAGCTGTGGTTTGGTTGTGAGGTAGAGATCTAGACTGACACTGTTGACATAGGGTGTGAACAAAGAGCTCACGAGCTCACTGAACCAGATTTGCTCTTAGTTGGTACTTGACTTCAGTGTCTTTAGCTTTGTCTAGAGAGAGTTTACCATCATATTAGATCAAATATTATACAAGTATGGTAGGATTTATTGAATGTCCTTTTGTATGTATTTATTTAGACATTGGTGGGTGGGTCTAGTGTTTAGTTAGACCAATCATTCTGCTAAATGTCATTCTTGGTAAAACAGTGATTTAATAATAATAATAATATAATATGCCATTTAGCAGACGCTTTTATCCAAAGCGATTTACAGTCATGTGTGCATACATATTTACGTATGGGTGGTCCCGGGGTTTGAACCCACTACCCTGGCGTTACAAGCGCCGTGCTCTACCAGCTGAGCAACAGAGGACCACAATTTATCTGAATATTTATGTAAAGGGTTTAAAAGGTTCTGATGAACAGATGTGTGATATGGAGGGAGTAAAAAAGGAGAGAGTGGGATCCTCCCCACTATATCATTGACATGTCAAGTGATAAAATCCCATATTATCAATTAAAAGTTTATGGAAAAAACTGCACTTGTCCTCATGTGAAAATTACATTTTATTAAATATTCTACAGGTGTAATGTCATCAATCAAATCAAACTTTATTTACGTGGCACATTTCTTACAACAAAATCCATTTCAAGGTGTTCAAAGTCATGCATTGATAAAGGCATGTGGCACTTAACATCCTTCCTCTTGGCAGGTCTCTATAGGTGACCAGGGGATTCTCTCTACCGCATGCTAACGGAGGGAGAAAGAGGGGAGAGAGAGGGGGAGAGGAAGAGAGAGGGAGACCAGGCTGAAGAGAAAGAGAGAAAAAGAGAGAGAGGGAGGGGGGAGAAAGTGAGAGAGGAGAGAGTGAGCAAGATGGGAGAGGTAGGGTGATACATTATTCACAAGCAGTGGGCATGTGGGAGGGGGGGCTTTAAGTGCCAAATTAATTTGTTTTTTTATTTCCAGTTGAATGGCAGAATAAACGGCCGCTCCCAGTCGTGCAGTAAAGTGGTGGGGATTCATTCAGACTGTCGACAGAGTGTTATTGCAGCAGTCGAGGAGTAAGGGGTTCTCTGCACTCAGCAGCCGCCACAGCTGGGTTCAAACACTATCGAAAACATTTCAAATACATCATCTGTGCTTGATTGAGCTTGCCTTGCATAACAGACCGATGGGATAGTCTTAAAACGGCAAAACCCCTACCCCATCCGGCGCTCCAGGTAGGCTAGAGCAAAACGCTGAAAGCATTTGAAAGGTTTTGAATTGTATTTGAACCCAGGTGTGGTAGGCACTACGCCAGGGTGGTAGGTGGGTGGGAACAGTGTAATTATCTATCTGGCACATGTGATTGCTTTGATGATTGCTGCTGGTGACCAGGGAGAGACAGCACGCCAGGTGTGTGTGTGTATATGTGTGTGTGTGTGTGTGTGTGTGTGTGTGTGTGTGTGTGTGAGGGCATGCGTGTGTGTGTGTGGGTGCGTGCTGGTTCTCATACACACACACACAGACACACACACGCACAAACAGACATACAGAAACACACACACACAGAAACACACACACACACACACAACAGACACATACAGACACACACAGACACAACAGACACACACACACACAGACACACACAGACACACAGAAACATACACACACACACAACAGACACATACACATACAGACACACACAGACAGAATAGATCCATCAGGACCAGGGTGTGATAAACTAAGATGGCGCCATCGGACGCTCCGACCCAACTTTACTATTTTGTCAATCTTTTGGCGTTTATTTTTACTTTTTTTTTGTACTAAATATATCCGCTTCCTGACAAAAATGTTTCAACATCAGATCGGGAAGTTATCAAACAAATCTATGCTCTATGTTATCTCTGGGACCCTCAGGATGACAAATCAGAGCAAGATTACTGAATGTATGTCACGATCGTCTGAAGGAGGAGACCAAAGCGCAGCGTGTTGAGCGAACATCGTAGTCTTTATTTAGTTAAAGCACGATCAAAAACAACAAACCAACTAGGACGAAAGTGAAGTCCAAATACTGATAAATACTAACAGCAACAAGGAAACAAAAACCCACAAAACCAAGGTGAACTCACACAGTATAAATATGGCTCCCAATCAGAGATAACGAGCCGACAGCTGACACTCGTTACCTCCGATTGGGAGTCATACGACTAATCAACATACAATCACCCAACATAGAAATGAAACAACCAGAATACCCAACATAGAAATACACCCAACCAAGGAAAATGAACAACCCTGGCTCAATAATAAAGTCCATGGAGCCAGAGTGTCACAGTACCCCCCCCTAAAGGTGCGCACTCCGGGCGCACCAGCATACAGTCTAGGGGAGGGTCTGGGTGGGCGTCTGTCCATGGTGGCGGCTCTGGTCCAGGTCGTGGTCCCCACCCCACCTTAGTCACTTTCCGCTTCCGTAGCCCCTTCCACATGACCACCCCCCAACTAAACCCCACTGGATTAAGGGGCGGCACCGGACTAAGGGGCGGCACCGGACTAAGGGGCAGCACCGGACTAAGGGGCAGCACCGGACTAAGGGCCAGCACCGGACTAAGGGGCAGCACCGGACTAAGGGGCAGCACCGGACTAAGGAGCAGCACCGGGCTAAGGGACAGTACCTGACTGAGGGGCAGCACCGGACTGAATGGCGGATCCTGGCTGGCTGGCTCTGGCGGATCCTGGCTGGACGGCTCTGGTGGATCCTGGCTGGACGGCTCTGGCGGATCCTGGCTGGCGGAAGGCTCTGGCTGATCCTGTCTGGCAGAAGGCTCTGGCTGATCCTGTCTGGCGGAAGGCTCTGGCTGATCCTGTCTGGCGGAAGGCTCTGGCTGATCCTGTCTGGCGGAAGGCTCTGGCTGATCCTGTCTGGCGGAAGGCTCTGGCTGATCCTGTCTGGCGGAAGGCTCTGGCTGATCCTGTCTGGCGGAAGGCTCTGGCTGATCCTGTCTGGCGGAAGGCTCTGGCTGATCCTGTCTGGCAGAAGGCTCTGGCTGCTCCTGTCTGGCGGAGAGCTCTAGCGGCTCCGGTCTGGCGGACGGCTCTGAAGGCTCATGGCAGACGGGCGGCTTTGCAGGCTCAGTACAGACGGGCAGTTCCTGCGGCGCTTGGCAGACGGACAGTTCAGACGGCGTTGGGCAGACGGGCAGTTCAGGCGCCGTTGGGCAGACGGGCAGTTCAGACGGCGTTGGGCAGACGGACAGTTCAGGCCCCGTTGGGCAGACGGCAGACTCTGGCCGTCTGAGGCGCATCGTAGGCCTGGTGCGTGGTGCCGGAACAGGAGGTACCGGGCTGAGGACACGCATCTCAGGGCTAGTGCGGGAAGCAGCAACAGGGTATGCTTGGCCCTGGGGACGCACCGTAGGCCTGATGCGTGGTGCCGGAACTGGAGGTACCGGGCTGAGGACACGCATCTCAGGGCTAGTGCGGGAAGCAGCAACAGGGCATGCTTGGCCCTGGGGACGCACATAAGGCCTAGTGCGGAGAGCAGCAACAGGGCATGCTGGACCCTGGGGACGCACATGAGGCCTAGTGCGGAGAGCAGGAACAGGCCGGGCTGGGCTGGCGACGCGCACCGTATCTCTGGTGCGAGAGGCCGGAACAGGCCGGGCCGGGCTGGCGAAGCGCACCGTATCCCTGGTGCGTGGAGTAGGAACAGGCCGGGCTGGGCTGGCGACGCGCACCGTATCCCTGGTGCGAGTGGCCGGAACAGGCCGGGCTGGGCTGGCGACGCGCACCGTATCCCTGGTGCGAGTGGCCGGAACAGGCCGGGCTGGGCTGGCGAAGCGCACCGTATCCCTGGTGCGTGGAGTAGGAACAGGCCGGGCTGTGCTGGCGACGCACACCGTAGGCTTCGTATGAGGCTCAGGAACAGGCCGAACCGGGCTGGCGACGCGCACCGTACACTTAGTGCGAGGGGCCGGAACAGGCCGTACCGTACGGGGAACACACACTACTGGCTGTACCTCGGGATTAGGAACGGGCCGGACCGGACTGGTTACACACCCCAGTACCTCTCGCCGAGCCTCTACACCTTCCTTCCCTGCTTTACCCAGTAGCCCCCTTAACCTGGTAGCCTCCTGAATCCGTCCCTTCTCTGCCTCCGTCAGCCCCCTTAACCTGGTAGCCTTCTGCATCTGCCTTGTGGCCGCCTCCTGCTGCTCAGTCGCCCAAGCCATGTGCCCCCCCCAAAAAATTTCTTGGGGTTGCCTCTCGTCCTTCCGACGTTGGCTCTGCCGACGCCGTTGCTCCTCTCGCCGTCGCCTCTCCACCGTCTCGCCCCATGGACGGCGATCCATACCCTCCAGGATCTCCTCCCAAGTCCAGGACCCTTTACCGTCCAACAGTTCCTTCCATGTCCAGACCCTTGGCTCCTGGACGCGCTGCTTGGTCCTTTGATGGTGGGTTTTTCTGTCACGATCGTCTGAAGGAGGAGACCAAAGCGCAGCGTGTTGAGCGAACATCGTAGTCTTTATTTAGTTAAAGCACGATCAAAAACAACAAACCAACTAGGACGAAAGTGAAGTCCAAATACTGATAAATACTAACAGCAACAAGGAAACAAAAACCCACAAAACCAAGGTGAACTCACACAGTATAAATATGGCTCCCAATCAGAGATAACGAGCCGACAGCTGACACTCGTTACCTCCGATTGGGAGTCATACGACTAATCAACATACAATCACCCAACATAGAAATGAAACAACCAGAATACCCAACATAGAAATACACCCAACCAAGGAAAATGAACAACCCTGGCTCAATAATAAAGTCCATGGAGCCAGAGTGTCACAATGTAAGTACATTATTTACCTTCAGAGGTGAATGTATCAAACCAGTTGCCGTGATGTTTTGTTGTTGTTGTGCAATCTCCTCAAACAATAGCATGGTATGTTTTCACTGTAATAGCTACTGTAAATTGGACAGTGCAGTTAGATTAACAAGAATTTCAGCTTTCTGCCCATATAAGACATGTCTATGTCCTGGAAAGTTTGCTGTTACTTACAACAGTCAAGCTAATCACATTAGCGCACGTTAGCTCAACCGTCCCGTATACGGGACACCGATCTATGCTGATTGAAGTGGATTAAACAAGTGACATCATTGCGTTTCACCTGGATTCACCTGGTCACTCTCTGTTTTGGAAAGAGCAGGTGTCCTTAATGTTTTCTATACTCAGTGTATATGGAAGTAGTTTAGTGCCAAAAAAAGGGGTTAAATACAGGTACATTTTGTTTAAATGAAAATGTATTCCTAACTTTTGATTAATTTTTTGACTATCGGTTTTTCCATGTATGAATCTGTTATTCAATGTGTTTCCATGGGGTATTGGCAGTAAGCTGTTTTTTTTCTTCCTTTTTTGATAAATAAAGGGGTCCTAAAAGTGCAAATCAAATAGCTAAATGATCCTTGGTATGACCATCTTAAAACAATTCCATATGTTAGCTCAGAAATTCAGGTATAATCCTAAAGCTCCGAATTCTCCAACCTGAAGAACAACAATATCGTGATTTTTCCCAGTCTGAGCTTGTTTCCCAGTTGTCTTGAACCCATCAACAGTAATACGTTTCGGCCACGGCAGGCTTTTTACTAAACAGGATGTGCTAAATAGTATGTAGTATGTTTACATTTTAGCAGACGCTCTTATCCAGAGCAATTTACAGTTAGTGAGTGCATACATTTTCCATACTGGCCCCCCGTGGGAATTGAACCCACAACCCTGGCATTGCAAACGCCATGCTCTACCAACAGAGCTACACGGGAATCGTCTGCCCTGGGCTCTTTGTGCACCTCCAATCAAATCTCCGGGCTACCCAAGAGGTAACAGCAGCGAAAAGGAGGCAGGAGAGTGAAACTGGTGAGGCCAAGGTGAAGGGAAAACCAGCCAGCACTTCCCTCCATTCTACTGGCCGATCGCGGATTTGCTATCAACGGGATTCTCGTAACTGCAATATTCTCAGTTCATCTGAAACATAACTTTTTGGACAAGATACCCCCCATGGCTAGCCAACTCGATTGATTCTCCATTTACCGAACTGACAGGACATTGGACAAGTTTCATCTGTTTATTAGTTATTGAACCTTTATTTTATCAGGGAGTCATGCTGAGACCAACACATCAATAAACAACAATTACACTATACATATCTATATACAAATCAATAAACAACAATTACACAATACATATCTATATACACATCAATAAACAACAATTACACAATACATATCTATATACACATCAATAAACAACAATTACACTATACATATCTATATACACATCAATAAACAACAATTACATAATACATATCTATATACACATCAATAAACAACAATTACACTATACATATCTATATACACATCAATAAACAACAATTACACAATACATATCTATATACACATCAATAAACAACAATTACACTATACATATCTATATACACATCAATTACACAATACATATCTATATACACATCAATAAACAACAATTATACTATACATATCTATATACACATCAATTACACAATACATATCTATATACACATCAATAAACAACAATTACACTATACATATCTATATACACATCAATAAACAACAATTACACAATACATATCTATATACACATCAATAAACAACAATTACACTATACATATCTATATACACATCAATAAACAACAATTACACTATACATATCTATATACACATCAATAAACAACAATTACACTATACATATCTATATACACATCAATAAACAACAATTACACTATACATATCTATATACACATCAATAAATAACAATTACACTATACATATCTATATACACATCAATTACACAATACATATCTATATACACATCAATTACACAATACATATCTATATACACATCAATTAGACAATACATGAAAAGCAAACACAAAACACAAAAAGCAAAACAAAATCGTATGAAACAAACACATTGTTCAGTAAAAGGACATCTATAAACACATTGTTCAGTAAAAGGACATCTATAAACACATTGTTCAGTAAAAGGACATCTATAAACACATTGCTCAGTAAAATGACATCTATAAACACATTGTTCAGTAAAAGGACATCTATAAACACATTGTTCAGTAAAAGGACATCTATAAACACATTGTTCAGTAAAAGGACATCTATAAACACATTGTTCAGTAAAAGGACATCTATAAACACATTGTTCAGTAAAAGGACATCTATAAACACATTGTTCAGTAAGAGGACATCTATAAACACATTGTTCAGTAAGAGGACATCTATAAACACATTGTTCAGTAAAAGGACATCTAACCTGAATTGAGACACCAACTTTATTGTGACTGCTGTATATATTCCACCTCAGTAAAAGGCATAAGCGGAAAGTTCACTATAAAAAGAGGGTTGCACAATAATTATGCTCCCAAACATTTAATGGGTATATCAACCATACCCATTGCTATAGCCATTACATGTTTGGGAGCATAATTAGAGTGTGAAACTTTCTTTATTTTTATATATTCCACCACAGGACAACAACAACAACAACAACAAAAACAAGCTGACGAAGTGTACGAGGCTATAAACAAACAGGAAACCTGGAGGCTACCCGGACAGCTGATGAAACTGTTGGTTTGCACAACCAAATAATTTCTGCACAAACTGTCAGAAACTGTCTCAGGGAAGCTCATCTGCGTGCTCATCATCCTCACAAGGGTCTTGACCTGACTCCAGTTCGGCGTCGTAACTTCCTTCAGTGGGCAAATGCTCACCTTCGATGGACACTGGCACGCTGGAGAAGTGTGCTCTTCACGGATGAATCCCGGTTTCAACTGTGACCAACAGATGCATATCTGTATTCCATGCCGACAACTCTAGTAACTAGGGACGGAACCATACTGACAACTCTAGTAACTAGGGCTGGGACCACACTGACAACTCTAGTAACTAGGGCTGGGACCATGCCGACAACTCTAGTAACCAGGGCTGGGACCATACCAACAACTCTAGTAACTAGGGCTGGGACCATACTGACAACTATAGTAACTAGGGCTGGGACCATACTGACAACTCTAGTAACTAGGGCTGGGACCATACCGACAACTCTAGTAACTAGGGCTGGGACCATACCGACAACTCTAGTAACTAGGGCTGGGACCATACAGACAACTCTAGTAACTAGGGCTGGGACCATAACGACAACTCTAGTAACTAGGGCTGGGACCATACTGACAACTCTAGTAACTAGGGCTGGGACCATACAGACAACTATAGTAACTAGGGCTGGGACCATACCGACAACTCTAGTAACTAGGGCTGGGACCATACCAACAACTCTAGTAACTAGGGCTGGGACCATACAGACAACTCTAGTAACTAGGGCTGGGACCATACCGACAACTCTAGTAACTAGGGCTGGGACCATACCAACAACTCTAGTAACTAGGGCTGGGACCATACCGACAACTCTAGTAACTAGGGCTGGGAATATACCGACAACTCTAGTAACTAGGGCTGGGAATATACCGACAACTATAGTAACTAGGGCTGGGACCATACCGACAACTCTAGTAACTAGGGCTGGGACCATACCTAACTCTAGTAACCAGGGCTGGGACCATACTGACAACTCTAGTAACTAGGGCTGGGACCATACTGACAACTCTAGTAACCAGGGCTGGGACCATACCGACAACTCTAGTAACTAGGGCTGGGACCATACCGACAACTCTAGTAACTAGGGCTGGGACCATACCGACAACTCTAGTAACTAGGGCTGGGACCATGCCTAACTCTAGTAACCAGGGCTGGGACCATACTGACAACTCTAGTAACTAGGGCTGGGACCATACTGACAACTATAGTAACTAGGGCTGGGACCATACCGACAACTCTAGTAACTAGGGCTGGGACCATACTGACAACTCTAGTAACTAGGGCTGGGAATATACCGACAACTCTAGTAACTAGGGCTGGGACCATACCAACAACTCTAGTAACTAGGGCTGGGACCATACCAACAACTCTAGTAACTAGGGCTGGGACCATACTGACAACTCTAGTAACTAGGGCTGGGACCATACCAACAACTCTAGTAACTAGGGCTGGGACCATACCGACAACTCTAGTAACTAGGGCTGGGACCATACCGACAACTCTAGTAACTAGGGCTGGGACCATACTGACAACTCTAGTAACTAGGGCTGGGACCATACTGACAACTCTAGTAACTAGGGCTGGGACCATACCAACAACTCTAGTAACCAGGGCTGGGACCATGCCGACAACTCTAGTAACTAGGGCTGGGACCATACCGATAACTATAGTAACTAGGGCTGAGACCATACCTAACTCTAGTAACTAGGGACGGGACCATACCGATAACTCTAGTAACTAGGGCTGGGACCATACCGACAACTCTAGTAACTAGGGCTGGGACCATACTGACAACTCTAGTAACTAGGGCTGGGACCATCCCGACAACTATAGTAACTAGGGCTGGGACCATACCTAACTCTAGTAACTAGGGCTGGGACCATACCTAACTCTAGTAATTAGGGACGGGACCATACTGATAACTCTAGTAACTAGGGCTGGGACCATACCGACAACTCTAGTAACTAGGGCTGGGACCATACCGATAACTCTAGTAACTAGGGCTGGGACCATACCTAACTCTAGTAACTAGGGACGGGACCATACCGATAACTCTAGTAACTAGGGCTGGGACCATACTGACAACTCTAGTAACTAGGGCTGGGACCATACTGACAACTCTAGTAACTAGGGCTGGGACCATACTGACAACTCTAGTAACTAGGGCTGGGACCATACTGACAACTCTAGTAACTAGGGCTGGGACCATACTGACAACTCTAGTAACTAGGGCTGGGACCACACTGACAACTATAGTAACTAGGGCTGGGACCATACCGACAACTCTAGTAACTAGGGCTGGGTACCATACTGACAACTCTAGTAACTAGGGCTGGGACCATACCAACAACTCTAGTAACTAGGGCTGGGACCATACCGACAACTCTAGTAACTAGGGCTGGGATCATACCGACAACTCTAGTAACTAGGGCTGGGACCATACCGATAACTATAGTAACTAGGGCTGAGACCATACCTAACTCTAGTAACTAGGGACGGGACCATACCGATAATTCTAGTAACTAGGGCTGGGACCATACCGACAACTCTAGTAACTAGGGCTGGGACCATACTGACAACTCTAGTAACTAGGGCTGGGACCATACCGACAACTCTAGTAACTAGGGCTGGGACCATACCTAACTCTAGTAACTAGGGCTGGGACCATACCTAACTCTAGTAATTAGGGACGGGACCATACCGATAACTCTAGTAACTAGGGCTGGGACCATACCGACAACTCTAGTAACTAGGGCTGGGACCATACTGACAACTATAGTAACTAGGGCTGGGACCATACCGATAACTATAGTAACTAGGGCTGAGACCATACCTAACTCTAGTAACTAGGGACGGGACCATACCGATAACTCTAGTAACTAGGGCTGGGACCATACCGACAACTCTAGTAACTAGGGCTGGGACCATGCCGACAACTATAGTAACTAGGGCTGGGACCATACCGACAACTCTAGTAACTAGGGCTGGGACCATACTGACAACTCTAGTAACTAGGGCTGGGACCACACTGACAACTCTAGTAACTAGGGCTGGGACCATACTGACAACTCTAGTAACTAGGACTGGGACCATACCGATAACTCTAGTAACTAGGGCTGGGACCATACCTAACTCTAGTAACTAGGGACGGGACCATACCGATAACTCTAGTAACTAGGGCTGGGACCATACTGACAACTCTAGTAACTAGGGCGGGGACCATACCGACAACTATAGTAACTAGGGCTGGGACCATACCGACAACTCTAGTAACCAGGGCTGGGACCATACTGACACCTCTAGTAACTAGGGCTGAGACCATACCGACAACTCTTGAAACTAGGGCAGGGAATATACTGACAACTCTAGTAACTAGGGATGGGACCATACTGACAACTCTAGTAACTAGGGCTGGGACCATACTGACAACTTTAGTAACTAGGGCTGGGACCATACAGACAACTCTAGTGACAAGGGCTGGGACCATACCGACAACTCTAGTAACTAGGGACGGGACCATACCGACAACTCTAGTAACTAGGACTGGGACCATACCGACAACTCTAGTAACCAGGGCTGGGACCATACCGACAACTCTAGTACCACGGCTGGGACCATACTAACAACTCCAGGAACTAGGGCTGGGACCACACTGACAACTCTAGTGACTAGGGCTTGGACCATACTGACAACTCTAGTAACTAGGTCTGGGACCATACCGACAACTCTAGTAACTAGGGCTGGGACCATACCGACAACTCTAGTAACTAGGGCTGAGACCATACTGACAACTCTAGTAACTAGGTCTGGGACCATACCGACAACTCTAGTAACTAGGTCTGGGACCATCCCGACAACTCTAGTAACTAGGGCTGGGACCATACCGACAACTCTAGTAACTAGGTCTGGGACCATACCGACAACTCTAGTAACTAGGGCTGGAAATATACCAACAACTCTAGTAACTAGGGCTGGGAATATACCGACAACTCTAGTAACTAGGGCTGGGACCATACCGACAACTCTAGTAACTAGGGCTGGGACCATACTGACAACTCTAGTAACTAGGGCTGGGACCATACTGACAACTCTAGTAACTATGGCTGGGACCATACCGACAACTCTAGTGACTAGGGCTGGGACCATACCGACAACTCTAGTAACTAGGGCTGGGACCATACTGACAACTCTAGTAACTAGGGCTGGGACCATACTGACAACTCTAGTAACTAGGGCTGGGACCATACCAACAACTCTAGTAACTAGGGCTGGGACCATACCGACAACTCTAGTAACTAGGGCTGGGACCATACCGACAACTCTAGTAACTAGGGCTGGGAATATACCAACAACTCTAGTAACTAGGGCTGGGACCATACCGACAACTCTAGTAACTAGGGCTGGGAATATACCAACAACTCTAGTAACTAGGGACGGGACCATACCGACAACTCTAGTAACTAGGGCTGGGACCATACCGACAACTCTAGTAACTAGGGCTGGGACCATACTGACAACTCTAGTAACTAGGGCTGGGACCATGCCGACAACTCTAGTAACTAGCCCTAGTTTCTTGTATGTTAACATCAGAAGCCTCCTCCCCAAGTTGGAGTTATTCACTGCGTTAGCACACTCTGCCAACCCTGATGTTCTATCAGTGTCTGAATCCTGGCTTAGGAAGGCCACCAAAAATTCAGAAATGTCCATCCCGAACTACAACATTTTCCATCTAGATAGAACTGCCAAAGGGGGTGGAGTTGCAATCTACTGTAGAGATAGCCTGCAGAGCTCTATCATACTATACAGGTCTGTACCCAAACATTTTGAGCTTCTACTTCTAAAAATCCACCTTTCCAGAAATAAGTCTCTCACTGTTGCCGCTTGCTACAGACCCCCCTCAGCCCCCAGCTGTGCCCTGGACACCATATGTGAACTGATTTCCCCCCATCTATCCTCAGAGTTCGTACTGCTTGGTGACCTAAATTGGGATATGCTTAACACCCCGGCCAACCTACAATCTAAACTAGATGCCCTCAATCTCACACAAATTATCAAGGAACCTACCAGGTACAACCCTAAATCCGTAAACATGGGCACCCTCATAGATATTATCCTGACTAATTGACCCTCTAAATACACCTCCGCTGTCTTCAACCAGGATCTCAGCGATCACTGCCTTATTGCCTGCGTCCGTAACGGGTCCGCATTCAAACGACCACCCCTCATCACTGTCAAACGCTCCCTAAAACACTTCAGCGAGCAGGCCTTTCTAATTGACCTGGCCCGGGTATCCTGGATGGATATTGACCTCATTCCGTCAGTGGAGGATGCCTGGTTGTTCTTCAAAAGTGCTTTCCTCTCCATCTTAAATAAGCATGCCCCATTCAAAAAATTCAGAACTAACAACAGATATAGCCCCTGGTTCACCCCAGACTTGACTGCCCTTGACCAACACAAAAACATCCTGTGGCGAACTGCATTAGCATCGAGCAGCCCCCGCGATATGCACTTTTCAGGAAATCAGGAACCAATATACACAATCAGTTAGGAAAGCAAAGGCTAGCTTTTTCAAACAGAAATGTGCATCCTGTAGAACTAACTCCAAAATGTTTTGGGACACTGTATAGTCCATGGAGAATATGAGCACCTCCTCCCAGCTACCCACTGCACTGAGGCTAGGAAACACAGTCACCACCGATAAATCTATGATAATCAAGAATTTCAATAAGCATTTTGCTACGGCTGGCCATGCTTTCCACCTGGCTACCCCTACCCCGGCCACCAGCTATGCACCCTCCGCTGCAACTTGCCCATGCCCCCCCGCGCTTCTCCTTCACCCAAATTCAGATAGCTGATATCCTGAAAGAGCTGCAAAATCTGGACCCCTACAAATCAGCTGAGCTAGACAATCTGGACCCTTTCTTTCTAAAATTAGCCGCCGAAATTGTCGCAAACCCTATTACTAGCCTGCTCATCCTCTCTTTCATATCGTCTGAGATCCCCAGAGATTGGAATGCTGCCGCGGTCATCCCCCTCTTCAAAGGGGTTGACACTCTAGATCCAAACTGTTACAGACCTATATCCATCCTGCCCTGCCTTTCGAAAGTATTTGAAAGCCAAGTTAACAAACAGATCACCGACCATTTCGAATCCCACCGTACCTTCTCTGCTATGCAATCTGGTTTTCTGAGCTGGTCATGGGTGCACTTCAGCCACGCTCAAGGTCCTAAACTATATAATAACCGCGATCCATAAAAGACAGTACTGTGCAGCCATCTTCATCGACCTGGCCAAGGCTTTTGACTCTGTCAATCACCTTATTGGTCTTATTGGCAGACTAAATAGCCTTGGTTTCTCAAATGACTGCCTCGCCTGGTTCACCAACTACTTCTCAGATTGAGTTCAATGTGTCAAATTGGAGGGCCTGTTGTCTGGACCTATGGCAGTCTCTATGGGGGTGCCACAAGGTTCATTTCTCGGGCCAATTCTATTCTCTGTGTATATAAATGATGTCGCTCTTGCTGCTGGTGACTGTCAGATCCACCTCTATGCGGACGACACCATTTTGTATACATCTGGCCCTTCATTGGACACTGTGTTAACAAACCTCCAAACGAGCTTCAATGCCATACAACACTCCTTCCGTGGCTTCCAACTGCTCTCAAACGCTATTAAAACCAAATGCATGCACTTCAATCGAACGCTGCTTGCACCCGCCCGCCCGACTAGAATCACTACTCTAGACGGGTCTGACCTAGAGTATGTGGACTGCTACAAATACCTAGGTGTCTGGTTAGACCGTAAACTCTCCTTCCAGACTCACATTAAACATTTCCAATCCAAAGTTAAATCTAGAATCGGCTTCCTATTTCGCAACAAAGCCTCCTTCACTCATGCCTCTAAACATGCCCTCGTAAAACTGACTATCCTACCGATCCTTGACTTCGGTGATGTCATTTACAAAATAGCTTCCAACACTCTACTCAGCAAATTGGATGTAGTCTATCACAGTGCCATCCGTTTTGTCACCAAAGCCCCATATACTACCCACCATTGTGACCTGTACGCTCTCGTTGGCTGGCCCTCACTACATATTCGTCGCCAAACCCACTGGCTCCATGTCATCTATAAATCACTTCTAGGCAAATCCCTGCCTTATCTTAGATCATTGGTCACCATAGCAACACCCACCCATAGTATGCGTTCCAGCAGGTATATCTCACTGGTCATCCCCAAAGTCAACACCTCCTTTGGCCGCCATTCCTTCCAGTTCTCTGCTGCAAATGACTGGAACGAACTGCAAAAATCTCTGAAGCTGGAGACTCTTATCTCCCTCACTAACTTTAAGCATCAGTTGTCAGAGCAGCTTTCCGATCATTGTACCTGTACACAGCCAATCTGTAATTAGCCCACCCAACTACCTCATCCCCATATTGTTATTTACATTGTTATTTATTTTGCTAATTTGCACCCCAGTATCTCTATTTGCACATCATCTTCTGCACATCTATCACTCCAGTGTTAATACTAAATTGTAATTATTTTGCACTATGGCCTATTTATTGCCTTACCTCCATAACTTACTACATTTGCACACACTGTATATAGATTTTCTATTGTGTTATTGACTGTACGTTTTGTTTTACCCCATATGTAACTCTGTGTTGATGTTTTTATCGCACTGCTTTGCTTTATCTTGGCCAGGTCGCAGTTGTAAATGAGAACTTGTTCTCAACTGGCTTACCTGGTTAAATAAAGGTGAAATATATATATATTTTTTAAGAGCACAGGACCAGGGGGTGGAGATGAGAGGGGGGTAAGAGCACAGGACCAGGGGGTGGAGATGAGAGGGGGGTAAGAGCACAGGACCAGGGGGTGGGGATGAGAGGGGGGTAAGAGCACAGGACCAGGGGGTGGGGATGAGAGGGGGGTAAGAGCACAGGACCAGGGGGTGGGGATGAGAGGGGGGTAAGAGCACAGGACCAGGGGGTGGAGATTAGAGGGGGGTAAGAGCACAGGACCAGGGGGTGGGGATGAGAGGGGGGTAAGAGCACAGGACCAGGGGGTGGGGATGAGAGGGGGGTAAGAGCACAGGACCAGGGGGTGGGGATGAGAGGGGGGTAAGAGCACAGGACCAGGGGGTGGGGATGAGAGGGGGGTAAGAGCACAGGACCAGGGGGTGGGGATGAGAGGGGGGTAAGAGCACAGGACCAGGGGGTGGGGATGAGAGAGGGGTAAGAGCACAGGACCAGGGGTAGAGATGAGAGGGGGGTAAGAGCACAGGACCAGGGGGTGGAGATGAGGGGGGGGTAAGAGCACAGGACCAGGGGGTGGGGATGAGAGGGGGGTAAGAGCACAGGACCAGGGGGGCTGAATGTCTTTGTTAGATGGGACTGCTGCAGCACTCTGCTCTGCTCCCTCCCTCCGTCTCTCAGAGAGTTGCTAATTGAATTCAAGTACACATAGAGCCTCCCCCTTTAGACTAGCCCCTCCTAGTGTGTGTGTATGTGTGTGTGTGTGTGTGTGTGTGTGTGTGTGTGTGTGTGTGTGTGTGTGTGTGTGTGTGTGTGTGTGTGTGTGTGTGTGTGTGTGTGTGGTGAGGGTAAGGGAGGGAGGCTTAAGCTTTGATGACTTTGTTCTCTTCAGCACCATGGACAGGGACAACACCGGAGACACGGACAACACCATGGACAGGGACAACACCATGGACACGGACAACACCATGGACACGGACAAAACCAGGGACACGGACAACACCAGGGACACGGACAGGGACAGCACCATGGACAGGGACAACACCAGGGACAGGGACAGGGACAACACCAGGGACAGGGACAGGGAAAACACCAGGGACAGGGACAGGGACAACACCAGGGACAGGGACAGGGACAGGGACAGCACCAGGGACAGGGACAACACCAGGGACAGGGACAGGGACAACACCAGGGACAGGGACAGGGACAGGGACAACACCAGGGACAGGGACAGGGACAACACCAGGGACAGGGACAGGGACAGCACCAGGGACAGGGACATGGACAGCACCAGGGACAGGGACAGGGACAGGGACAGGGACAGCAGCATGGACAGGGACAACACCAGGGACAGGGACAGGGACAGCACCAGGGACAGGGACAGGGATAGGGACAGCACCAGGGACAGGGACAGGGACAGCAGCATGGACAGGGACAGCACCTGGGACAGGGACAGGGACAGCACCAGGGACAGGGACAGGGACAGCACCAGGGACAGGGACAACACCAGGGACAGGGACAGGGACAGCACCAGGGACAGGGACAGGGACAACACCAGGGACAGGGACAGGGACAGGGACAGGGACAGCACCAGGGACAGGGACAGGGACAGCACCAGGGACAGGGACAACACCAGGGACAGGGACAGGGACAGCACCAGGGACAGGGACAGGGACAACACCAGGGACAGGGACAGGGACAACACCAAGGACAGGTACAGGGACAGGGACAGGGACAGGGACAGGGACAGGGACAGGGACAGGGACAGGGACAGGGACAGGGACAACACCAAGGACAGGGACAGCAGCAGGGACAGGGACAGCAGCAGGGACAGGGACAGGGACAGCAGCAGGGACAGGGACAACACCAAGGACAGGGACAGGGACAGGGACAGCACCAGTTACTCTGCAAATGTGCGTAGGTTACTACCTGTCTTTGTTGAGGGGAAAGATATCCATGTAAGTACAGGATTGTTTGAAGGATAGCCTCCAAATATAGTAGAAAGGTTAACGCCCACACTGTGTTAGTCTTGTATCAGTGGTTCAGAGCTGCAAAGCAATCCAACGCTAAGCAGACTGAAGGACCGTGCATACCTTACTGCATAGCTCTGCTGCGCCTGTCCTATTACCATGGTGACCGTCTGCACTGCCCCCGCATGGCCCTATTTCACAGACTTGGAGAACATGCCCCAGCGCTCGTCTGCCTCTCTCCAACCAATGGCCCTATTTCACAGACTTGGAGAACATGCCCCAGCGCTCGTCTGCCTCTCTCCAACCCATGGCCCTAATTCACAGAGATAGATAGAGTTGATGCTCCATGCAGAAGTTTTCTTATTTCAGTAGATTGGTTCCAGGTGCCAGGTCCATGTGGTTCCAGATGCCAGGTCCATGTGGTTCCAGATGCCAGGTCCATGTGGTTCCAGGTGCCAGGTCCATGTGGTTCCAGGTGCCAGGTCCATGTGGTTCCAGGTGCCAGGTCCATGTGGTTCCAGGTGCCAGGTCCATGTGGTTCCAGGTGCCAGGTCCATGTGGTTCCAGGTGCCAGGTCCATGTGGTTCCAGGTGCCAGGTCCATGTGGTTCCAGGTGCCAGGTCCATGTGGTTCCAGGTGCTAGGTCCATGTGGTTCCAGGTGCCAGGTCCATGTGGTTCCAGGTTAATTAATGAAATAAGGAGCGTTCAGGGAGTAAACATCCCTATGGTTACAGCAGAGAGCTGTATCGCCCCGGTCTCAGAGATTTACTCTCGGGGGGTGTAAACATCTATATGGTTACAGCATTTGTTTGCGTTCAACATGTTTTGTTAGTTTTCCCCTGAATTTCTGCAGCCGTTGTTTTTTCTTTTAGGCCCTATTTTGACAAAGTCGGTGAAATCTAGTTACCGTAATGGCAAGAGTCAAGACGAGAGAGGGTAATGACTGAAATGTTTCTTGTCTCCGCAATTGAAGTCATTTATTTATACAAGACAATATTGCTCCTTAAAATCACATTTTCAAGTGTGTCTCATTGTCCTTTGTTTGGGGCACAATGTTCTTGTGCTGGTATAGAACAATGCAATTTAAATGGGCAACATAAAATGTTTGTGTCTGATAAGATTATAATTATAAACTGGGTGGTTCAAGCCCTGAATGCTGATTGGCTGACAGCCGTGGTATACCACGGGTATGATAAAACCTTTATTTTTACTGCTCTAACTACGTTGGTAACCAGTTTATAATATCAATAAGGCCCGAGGGGGTGTGGTATATGGCCAATATACCACGGCTAAGGGCTGTATCCAGGCACTCTGTGATGTGTCGTGCTTATGAACAGCCCTTAGCCGTGGTATATTGGCCATATACCACACCCCCTCGGGCCTTATTATTAAATATACAATGTGCTATATTATATTCCACAATTGTGATGTGTATTGGATGTATGGGAATCTCCCGAGTGGCGCAGTGGTCTAAGGCACTGCATCGCAGTGCTAGCTGTGCCACTAGAGATCCTGGTTTGAATCCAGGCTCTGTCGTAGCCGGCCGCGACCGGGAGACCCATGGGGCAGCGCACAATTGGTCCAGGGTAGGGGAGGGAATGGCCGGCAAGGATGTAGCTCAGTTGGTAGAGCATGGCGTTTGCAACGCCAGGGTTGTGGG
The DNA here is from genome assembly GCF_964263955.1 of Coregonus lavaretus. Lineage (NCBI taxonomy): Eukaryota > Metazoa > Chordata > Actinopteri > Salmoniformes > Salmonidae > Coregonus > Coregonus lavaretus. The sequence goes on from NW_028166730.1 coordinate 48,880, forward strand.
TTCGATTCCCACAACCCTGCCGGCCATTTCCAGTATGAAAAATAAAAATAAATAATGTATGCACTCACTAACTGTAAGTTGCTCTGGATAAGAGCGTCTGCTAAATGACTAAAATGTAATCTCTTTTTTTAAAGTAAATTGATGGACCTGAATGAATTTAAAAATACTAATTCTAGCAGCATAATTATTTATCCTAAAATATTTTTCACTGAGGTAAGAATGACAATTGGGCGATTCCACGGCAGCATGGCCCGAAAACATTTTTGGTATCACAGATTGTTCTGGCAATTGTCACATAAAAACATAATTAACTTAATCTCACATAATTTTTTACTGGTAACCATGTTAGTGTTGAGTCTGGAAAACCCCTTACATTTACAGCTAGCAGATCCCATTTCCTGTCGTGGGGGGAAGAGAGTGGTGAGTTGGGGGAGTGAGGTCAGGGAGAGGGGAGAGGGGAGAGGAGAGAGGAGAGAGGGGAGAGGGGAGAGGGGAGAGGGGAGAGGGGAGAGGGGAGAGGGGAGAGGGGAAGAGAGTGGTGAGGTCGGGGAGAGGGGAAGAGAGTGGTGAGGTCGGGGAGAGGGGAAGAGAGTGGTGAGGTCGGGGAGAGGGGAAGAGAGTGGTGAGGTTGGGGAGAGGGGAAGAGAGTGGTGAGGTCGGGGAGAGGGGAAGAGAGTGGTGAGGTTGGGGAGAGGGGAAGAGAGTGGTGAGGTCGGGGAGAGGGGAAGAGAGTGGTGAGGTTGGGGAGAGGGGAAGAGAGTGGTGAGGTTGGGGAGAGGGGAAGAGAGTGGTGAGGTCGGGGAGAGGGGAAGAGAGTGGTGAGGTTGGGGAGAGGGGAAGAGAGTGGTGAGGTCGGGGAGAGGGGAGAGAGTGGTGAGGTCGGGGAGAGGGGAAGAGAGTGGTGAGGTCGGGGAGAGGGGAGAGGGGAAGAGAGTGGTGAGGTCAGGGAGAGGGGAAGAGAGTGGTGAGGTCGGGGAGAGGGGAGAGGGGAGAGAGTGGTGAGGTCGGGGAGAGGGGAGAGGGGAAGAGAGTGGTGAGGTCGGGGAGAGGGGAGAGGGGAAGAGAGTGGTGAGGTCAGGGAGAGGGGAAGAGAGTGGTGAGGTCAGGGAGAGGGGAGAGGGGAAGAGAGTGGTGAGGTCGGGGAGAGGGGAAGAGAGTGGTGAGGTCGGGGAGAGGGGAAGAGAGTGGTGAGGTCGGGGAGAGGGGAAGAGAGTGGTGAGGTGGGGGAGAGGGGAAGAGAGTGGTGAGGTTGGGGAGAGGGGAAGAGAGTGGTGAGGTCGGGGAGAGGGGAGAGAGTGGTGAGGTTGGGGAGAGCGGAAGAGAGTGGTGAGGTGGGGGAGAGGGGAGAGGGGAAGAGAGTGGTGAGGTCTGGGAGAGGGGAAGAGAGTGGTGAGGTCGGGGAGAGGGGAGAGGGGAAGAGAGTGGTGAGGTCAGGGAGAGGGGAGAGGGGAAGAGAGTGGTGAGGTCGGGGAGAGGGGAGAGGGGAAGAGAGTGGTGAGGTCGGGGAGAGGGGAAGAGAGTGGTGAGGTCAGGGAGAGGGGAGAGGGGAAGAGAGTGGTGAGGTCAGGGAGAGGGGAGAGGGGAAGAGAGTGGTGAGGTCAGGGAGAGGGGAGAGGGGAAGAGAGTGGTGAGGTCGGGGAGAGGGGAGAGGGGAAGAGAGTGGTGAGGTCGGGGAGAGGGGAAGAGAGTGGTGAGGTCAGGGAGAGGGGAGAGGGGAAGAGAGTGGTGAGGTCGGGGAGAGGGGAAGAGAGTGGTGAGGTCGGGGAGAGGGGAGAGGGGAAGAGAGTGGTGAGGTCAGGGAGAGGGGAAGAGAGTGGTGAGGTCAGGGAGAGGGGAGAGGGGAAGAGAGTGGTGAGGTCGGGGAGAGGGGAAGAGAGTGGTGAGGTCGGGGAGAGGGGAAGAGAGTGGTGAGGTCGGGGAGAGGGGAAGAGAGTGGTGAGGTGGGGGAGAGGGGAAGAGAGTGGTGAGGTTGGGGAGAGGGGAAGAGAGTGGTGAGGTCGGGGAGAGGGGAGAGAGTGGTGAGGTTGGGGAGAGCGGAAGAGAGTGGTGAGGTGGGGGAGAGGGGAGAGGGGAAGAGAGTGGTGAGGTCCGGGAGAGGGGAGAGGGGAAGAGAGTGGTGAGGTCGGGGAGAGGGGAGAGGGGAAGAGAGTGGTGAGGTCGGGGAGAGGGGAAGAGAGTGGTGAGGTCGGGGAGAGGGGAGAGGGGAAGAGAGTGGTGAGGTCAGGGAGAGGGGAGAAGGGAAGAGAGTGGTGAGGTCGGGGAGAGGGGAGAGGGGAAGAGAGTGGTGAGGTCGGGGAGAGGGGAAGAGAGTGGTGAGGTCGGGGAGAGGGGAGAGGGGAAGAGAGTGGTGAGGTCAGGGAGAGGGGAGAGGGGAAGAGAGTGGTGAGGTCGGGGAGAGGGGAGAGGGGAAGAGAGTGGTGAGGTCGGGGAGAGGGGAAGAGAGTGGTGAGGTCGGGAAGAGGGGAAGAGAGTGGTGAGGTCGGGGAGAGGGGAAGAGAGTGGTGAGGTGGGGGAGAGGGGAAGAGAGTGGTGAGGTTGGGGAGAGGGGAAGAGAGTGGTGAGGTCAGGGAGAGGGGAGAGAGTGGTGAGGTTGGGGAGAGCGGAAGAGAGTGGTGAGGTGGGGGAGAGGGGAGAGGGGAAGAGAGTGGTGAGGTCCGGGAGAGGGGAGAGGGGAAGAGAGTGGTGAGGTCGGGGAGAGGGGAGAGGGGAAGAGAGTGGTGAGGTCGGGGAGAGGGGAAGAGAGTGGTGAGGTCGGGGAGAGGGGAGAGGGGAAGAGAGTGGTGAGGTCAGGGAGAGGGGAGAGGGGAAGAGAGTGGTGAGGTCGGGGAGAGGGGAGAGGGGAAGAGAGTGGTGAGGTCGGGGAGAGGGGAAGAGAGTGGTGAGGTCGGGGAGAGGGGAAGAGAGTGGTGAGGTCGGGGAGAGGGGAAGAGAGTGGTGAGGTCGGGGAGAGGGGAAGAGAGTGGTGAGGTCGGGGAGAGGGGAAGAGAGTGGTGAGGTGGGGGAGAGGGGAAGAGAGTGGTGAGGTTGGGGAGAGGGGAAGAGAGTGGTGAGGTCGGGGAGAGGGGAGAGAGTGGTGAGGTGGGGGAGAGGGGAAGAGAGTGGTGAGGTTGGGGAGAGGGGAAGAGAGTGGTGAGGTCGGGGAGAGGGGAGAGAGTGGTGAGGTTGGGGAGAGCGGAAGAGAGTGGTGAGGTGGGGGAGAGGGGAGAGGGGAAGAGTGTGGTGAGGTCCGGGAGAGGGGAGAGGGGAAGAGAGTGGTGAGGTCGGGGAGAGGGGAGAGGGGAAGAGAGTGGTGAGGTCGGGGAGAGGGGAAGAGAGTGGTGAGGTCGGGGAGAGGGGAGAGGGGAAGAGAGTGGTGAGGTCAGGGAGAGGGGAAGAGAGTGGTGAGGTCGGGGAGAGGGGAAGAGAGTGGTGAGGTTGGGGAGAGGGGAGAGGGGAAGAGAGTGGTGAGGTCAGGGAGAGGGGAAGAGAGTGGTGAGGTCGGGGAGAGGGGAAGAGAGTGGTGAGGTTGGGGAGAGGGGAAGAGAGTGGTGAGGTCGGGGAGAGGGGAGAGAGTGGTGAGGTCGGGGAGAGGGGAGAGGGGAAGAGAGTGGTGAGGTCAGGGAGAGGGGAGAGGGGAAGAGAGTGGTGAGGTCGGGGAGAGGGGAAGAGAGTGGTGAGGTCGGGGAGAGGGGAGAGGGGAAGAGAGTGGTGAGGTCAGGGAGAGGGGAAGAGAATGGTGAGGTCGGGGAGAGGGTAAGAGAGTGGTGAGGTGGGGGAGAGGGGAAGAGAGTGGTGAGGTTGGGGAGAGGGGAAGAGAGTGGTGAGGTCGGGGAGAGGGGAGAGAGTGGTGAGGTTGGGGAGAGCGGAAGAGAGTGGTGAGGTGGGGGAGAGGGGAGAGGGGAAGAGAGTGGTGAGGTCCGGGAGAGGGGAGAGGGGAAGAGAGTGGTGAGGTCGGGGAGAGGGGAGAGGGGAAGAGAGTGGTGAGGTCGGGAGAGGGGAAGAGAGTGGTGAGGTCGGGGAGAGGGGAGAGGGGAAGAGAGTGGTGAGGTCAGGGAGAGGGGAGAGGGGAAGAGAGTGGTGAGGTCGGGGAGAGGGGAGAGGGGAAGAGAGTGGTGAGGTCGGGGAGAGGGGAAGAGAGTGGTGAGGTCGGGGAGAGGGGAAGAGAGTGGTGAGGTCGGGGAGAGGGGAAGAGAGTGGTGAGGTGGGGGAGAGGGGAAGAGAGTGGTGAGGTTGGGGAGAGGGGAAGAGAGTGGTGAGGTCGGGGAGAGGGGAGAGAGTGGTGAGGTTGGGGAGAGCGGAAGAGAGTGGTGAGGTGGGGGAGAGGGGAGAGGGGAAGAGAGTGGTGAGGTCCGGGAGAGGGGAGAGGGGAAGAGAGTGGTGAGGTCGGGGAGAGGGGAGAGGGGAAGAGAGTGGTGAGGTCGGGGAGAGGGGAAGAGAGTGGTGAGGTCGGGGAGAGGGGAGAGGGGAAGAGAGTGGTGAGGTCAGGGAGAGGGGAGAGGGGAAGAGAGTGGTGAGGTCGGGGAGAGGGGAGAGGGGAAGAGAGTGGTAAGGTCGGGGAGAGGGGAAGAGAGTGGTGAGGTCGGGGAGAGGGGAAGAGAGTGGTGAGGTCGGGGAGAGGGGAAGAGAGTGGTGAGGTCGGGGGAGAGGGGAAGAGAGTGGTGAGGTCGGGGAGAGGGGAAGAGAGTGGTGAGGTGGGGGAGAGGGGAAGAGAGTGGTGAGGTTGGGGAGAGGGGAAGAGAGTGGTGAGGTCGGGGAGAGGGGAGAGAGTGGTGAGGTGGGGGAGAGGGGAAGAGAGTGGTGAGGTTGGGGAGAGGGGAAGAGAGTGGTGAGGTCGGGGGAGAGGGGAGAGAGTGGTGAGGTTGGGGAGAGCGGAAGAGAGTGGTGAGGTGGGGGAGAGGGGAGAGGGAAGAGAGTGGTGAGGTCCGGGAGAGGGGAGAGGGGAAGAGAGTGGTGAGGTCGGGGAGAGGGGAGAGGGGAAGAGAGTGGTGAGGTCGGGGAGAGGGGAAGAGAGTGGTGAGGTCGGGGAGAGGGGAGAGGGAAGAGAGTGGTGAGGTCAGGGAAAGAGGGGAGAGGGGAAGAGAGTGGTGAGGTCGGGGAGAGGGGAGAGGGGAAGAGAGTGGTGAGGTCGGGGAGAGGGGAAGAGAGTGGTGAGGTCGGGGAGAGGGGAAGAGAGTGGTGAGGTCGGGGAGAGGGGAAGAGAGTGGTGAGGTGGGGGGAGAGGGAAGAGGGGAAGAGAGTGGTGAGGTTGGGGAGAGGGGAAGAGAGTGGTGAGGTCGGGGAGAGGGGAGAGAGTGGTGAGGTTGGGGAGAGCGGAAGAGAGTGGTGAGGTGGGGGAGAGGGGAGAGGGGAAGAGAGTGGTGAGGTCCGGGAGAGGGGAGAGGGGAAGAGAGTGGTGAGGTCGGGGAGAGGGGAGAGGGGAAGAGAGTGGTGAGGTCGGGGAGAGGGGAAGAGAGTGGTGAGGTTGGGGAGAGCGGAAGAGAGTGGTGAAGGCGGGGAGAGGGGAAGAGAGTGGTGAGGTGGGGGAGAGGGAAGAGGGGAAGAGAGTGGTGAGGTCTGGGAGAGGGGAAGAGAGTGGTGAGGTCGGGGAGAGGGGAGGAGAGTGGTGAGGTCGGGGAGAGGGGAAGAGAGTGGTGAGGTCGGGGAGAGGGGAAGAGAGTGGTGAGGTTGGGGAGAGGGGAAGAGAGTGGTGAGGTCAGGGAGAGGGGAAGAGAGTGGTGAGGTTGGGGAGAGGGGAAGAGAGTGGTGAGGTTGGGGAGAGGGGAAGAGAGTGGTGAGGTTGGGGAGAGGGGAAGAGAGTGGTGAGGTCGGGGAGAGGGGAAGAGAGTGGTGAGGTCGGGGAGAGGGGAAGAGAGTGGTGAGGTCAGGGAGAGGGGAAGGGAGTGGTGAGGTCAGGGAGAGGGGAAGAGAGTGGTGAGGTTGGGGAGAGGGGAAGAGAGTGGTGAGGTTGGGGAGAGGGGAAGAGAGTGGTGAGGTCTGGGAGAGGGGAAGAGAGTGGTGAGGTGGGGGAGTGGGGAAGAGAGTGGTGAGGTCGGGGGAGAGGGGAAGAGAGTGGTGAGGTCTGGGAGAGGGGAAGAGAGTGGTGAGGTGGGGGAGAGGGGAAGAGAGTGGTGAGGTCGGGGAGAGGGGAAGAGAGTGGTGAGGTCGGGGAGAGGGGAGAGGGGAAGAGAGTGGTGAGGTCGGGGAGAGGGGGAGAGGGGAAGAGAGTGGTGAGGTCGGGGAAAGGGGAAGAGAGTGGTGAGGTTGGGGAGAGGGGAAGAGAGTGGTGAGGTCAGGGAGAGGGGAGAGGGGAAGAGAGTGGTGAGGTCTGGGAGAGGGGAAGAGAGTGGTGAGGTTGGGGAGAGGGGAAGAGAGTGGTGAGGTCAGGGAGAGGGGAAGAGAGTGGTGAGGTCGGGGGAGAGGGGAGAGGGGAAGAGAGTGGTGAGGTCTGGGAGAGGGGAAAGAGAGTGGTGAGGTCAGGGAGAGGGGAAGAGAGTGGTGAGGTCGGGGAGAGGGGAAGAGAGTGGTGAGGTCGGGGAGAGGGGAGAGGGGAAGAGAGTGGTGAGGTCAGGGAGAGGGGAAGAGAGTGGTGAGGTCGGGGAGAGGGGAAGAGAGTGGTGAGGTTGGGGAGAGGGGAAGAGAGTGGTGAGGTCGGGGAGAGGGGAAGAGAGTGGTGGGTGGAGGTTGGGGAGAGGGGAAGAGAGTGGTGAGGTCGGGGAGAGGGGAAAGAGAGTGGTGAGGTTGGGGAGAGGGGAAGAGAGTGGTGAGGTTGGGGGAGAGGGGAAGAGAGTGGTGAGGTCGGGGAGAGGGGAAGAGAGTGGTGAGGGTTGGGGAGAGGGGAAGAGAGTGGTGAGGTCGGGGAGAGGGGAGAGAGTGGTGAGGTCGGGGAGAGGGGAAGAGAGTGGTGAGGTCGGGGAGAGGGGAGAGGGGAAGAGAGTGGTGAGGTTGGGGAGAGGGAGAGGGGAAGAGAGTGGTGAGGTCAGGGAGAGGGGAAGAGAGTGGTGAGGTCAGGGAGAGGGGAAGAGAGTGGTGAGGTCGGGGAGAGGGGAAGAGAGTGGTGAGGTCGGGGAGAGGGGAAGAGAGTGGTGAGGTCGGGGAGAGGGGAAGAGAGTGGTGAGGTTGGGGAGAGGGGAAGAGAGTGGTGAGGTCGGGGAGAGGGGAGAGAGTGGTGAGGTCGGGGAGAGGGGAGAGGGGAAGAGAGTGGTGAGGTCAGGGAGAGGGGAGAGGGGAAGAGAGTGGTGAGGTCGGGGAGAGGGGAAGAGAGTGGTGAGGTCGGGGAGAGGGGAAGAGAGTGGTGAGGTCGGGGAGAGGGGAAGAGAGTGGTGAGGTGGGGGAGAGGGGAAGAGAGTGGTGAGGTTGGGGAGAGGGGAAGAGAGTGGTGAGGTCGGGGAGAGGGGAGAGAGTGGTGAGGTTGGGGAGAGCGGAAGAGAGTGGTGAGGTGGGGGAGAGGGGAGAGGGGAAGAGAGTGGTGAGGTCCGGGAGAGGGGAGAGGGGAAGAGAGTGGTGAGGTCGGGGAGAGGGGAGAGGGGAAGAGAGTGGTGAGGTCGGGGAGAGGGGAAGAGAGTGGTGAGGTCGGGGAGAGGGGAGAGGGGAAGAGAGTGGTGAGGTCAGGGAGAGGGGAGAGGGGAAGAGAGTGGTGAGGTCGGGGAGAGGGGGGGAGAGGGGAAGAGAGAGTGGTGAGGTCGGGGAGAGGGGGAAGAGAGTGGTGAGGTCGGGAAGAGGGGAAGAGAGTGGTGAGGTCGGGGAGAGGGGAAGAGAGTGGTGAGGTGGGGGAGAGGGGAAGAGAGTGGTGAGGTTGGGGAGAGGGGAAGAGAGTGGTGAGGTCGGGGAGAGGGGAGAGAGTGGTGAGGTTGGGGAGAGCGGAAGAGAGTGGTGAGGTGGGGGAGAGGGGAGAGGGGAAGATAGTGGTGAGGTCCGGGAGAGGGGAGAGGGGAAGAGAGTGGTGAGGTCGGGGAGAGGGGAGAGGGGAAGAGAGTGGTGAGGTCGGGGAGAGGGGAAGAGAGTGGTGAGGTCGGGGGGAGAGGGGAAGAGAGTGGTGAGGTCGGGGAGAGGGGAAGAGAGTGGTGAGGTCGGGGAGAGGGGAAGAGAGTGGTGAGGTCGGGGAGAGGGGAAGAGAGTGGTGAGGTGGGGGAGAGGGGAAGAGAGTGGTGAGGTTGGGGAGAGGGGAAGAGAGTGGTGAGGTCGGGGAGAGGGGAGAGAGTGGTGAGGTGGGGGAGAGGGGAAGAGAGTGGTGAGGGGTTGGGGAGAGGGGAAGAGAGTGGTGAGGTCGGGGAGAGGGAGAGAGTGGTGAGGTGGGGAAGAGCGGGAAGAGAGTGGTGAGGTGGGGGAGAGGGGAGAGGGGAAGAGTGTGGTGAGGTCCGGAGAGGGGAGAGGGGAAGAGAGTGGTGAGGTCGGGGAGAGGGAGAGGGGAAGAGAGTGGTGAGGGTCGGGGAGAGGGGAAGAGAGTGGTGAGGTCGGGGAGAGGGGAGAGGGGAAAGAGAGTGGTGAGGTCAGGGAGAGGGGGAAGAGAGTGGTGAGGTCGGGGAGAGGGGAAGAGAGTGGTGAGGTTGGGGAGAGGGGAGAGGGGAAGAGAGTGGTGAGGTCAGGGAGAGGGGAAGAGAGTGGTGAGGTCGGGGAGAGGGGGAAGAGAGTGGTGAGGTTGGGGAGAGGGGAAGAGAGTGGTGAGGTCGGGGAGAGGGGAGAGAGTGGTGAGGTCGGGAGAGGGAGAGGGGAAGAGAGTGGTGAGGTCAGGGAGAGGGAGAGGGAAGAGAGTGGTGAGGTCGGGGAGAGGGGAAGAGAGTGGTGAGGTCGGGGAGAGGGGAGAGGGGAAGAGAGTGGTGAGGTCAGGGAGAGGGGAAGAGAATGGTGAGGTCGGGGAGAGGGTAAGAGAGTGGTGAGGTGGGGGAGAGGGGAAGAGAGTGGTGAGGTTGGGAGAGGGGAAGAGAGTGGTGAGGTCGGGGAGAGGGGGAGAGAGTGGTGAGGTTGGGGAGAGCGGAAGAGAGTGGTGAGGTGGGGGAGAGGGGAGAAAGGAAGAGAGTGGTGAGGTCCGGGAGAGGGGAGAGGGGAAGAGAGTGGTGAGGTCGGGGAGAGGGGAGAGGGGAAGAGAGTGGTGAGGTCGGGGAGAGGGGAAGAGAGTGGTGAGGTCGGGGAGAGGGGAGAGGGGAAGAGAGTGGTGAGGTCAGGGAGAGGGGAGAGGGGAAGAGAGTGGTGAGGTCGGGGGAGGGGAGAGGGGAAGAGAGTGGTGAGGTCGGGGAGAGGGGAAGAGAGTGGTGAGGTCGGGGAGAGGGGAAGAGAGTGGTGAGGTCGGGGAGAGGGGAAGAGAGTGGGTGAGGGGGTGGGGGAGA
>NW_028166729.1:0-19000 GCF_964263955.1 Coregonus lavaretus
ACAGAGAGACACTACAGAGACACTACAGAGAGACACTACAGAGACACTACAGAGACACTACAGAGAGACACTACAGAGACACTACAGAGACACTACAGAGAGACACTACAGAGACACTACAGAGAGACACTACAGAGACACTACAGAGACACTACAGAGACACTACAGAGACACTACAGAGACACTACAGAGACACTACAGAGACACTACAGAGAGACACTACAGAGAGACACTACAGAGACACTACAGAGACACTACAGAGACACTACAGAGAGACACTACAGAGAACACTACAGAGAACACTACAGAGACACTACAGAGACACTACAGAGAGACACTACAGAGAGACACTACAGAGACACTACAGAGACACTACAGAGACACTACAGAGACACTACAGAGAGACACTACAGAGACACTACAGAGACACTACAGAGAGACACTACAGAGAGACACTACAGAGACACTACAGAGACACTACAGAGAGACACTACAGAGAGACACTACAGAGAGACACTACAGAGACACTACAGAGACACTACAGAGACACTACAGAGAGACACTACAGAGAGACACTACAGAGACACTACAGAGACACTACAGAGACACTACAGAGACACTACAGAGACACTACAGAGAGACACTACAGAGACACTACAGAGACACTACAGAGACACTACAGAGACACTACAGAGACACTACAGAGACACTACAGAGACACTACAGAGAGACACTACAGAGAGACACTACAGAGACACTACAGAGACACTACAGAGAGACACTACAGAGACACTACAGAGAGACACTACAGAGACACTACAGAGACACTACAGAGACACTACAGAGAGACACTACAGAGACACTACAGAGACACTACAGAGACACTACAGAGACACTACAGAGACACTACAGAGACACTACAGAGACACTACAGAGAGACACTACAGAGACACTACAGAGAGACACTACAGAGAGACACTACAGAGACACTACAGAGACACACTACAGAGACACTACAGAGACACTACAGAGAGACACTACAGAGACACTACAGAGACACTACAGAGAGACACTACAGAGACACTACAGAGACACTACAGAGACACTACAGAGACACTACAGAGAACACTAAAGAGACACACTACAGAGACACTACAGAGACACTACAGAGACACTACAGAGAAACACTACAGAGACACTACAGAGACACTACAGAGACACTACAGAGACACTACAGAGAACACTACAGAGACACTACAGAGACACTACAGAGACACACTACAGAGACACACTACAGAGACACTACAGAGACACTACAGAGAGACACTACAGAGACACTACAGAGACACTACAGAGACACTACAGAGACACTACGAGAGACACTACAGAGACACTACAGAGACACTACAGAGACACTACAGAGACACTACAGAGAAACACTACAGAGACACTACAGAGACACTACAGAGACACTACAGAGAGACACTACAGAGACACTACAGAGACACTACAGAGAAACACTACAGAGACACACTAAGAGACACTACAGAGACACTACAGAGACACTACAGAGACACTACAGAGAGACACACTACAGAGACACACTACAGAGACACTACAGAGACACTACAGAGAGACACTACAGAGACACTACAGAGAGACACTACAGAGAGACACTACAGAGACACTACAGAGACACTACAGAGAGACACTACAGAGACACTACAGAAAAACTACAGAGACACTACAGAGACACTACAGAGACACTACAGAGACACTACAGAGAGACACTACAGAGACACTACAGAGAGACACTACAGAGAGACACTACAGAGACACTACAGAGACACTACAGAGAGACACTACAGAGACACTACAGAGAGACACTACAGAGACACTACAGAGACACTACAGAGACACTACAGAGACACTACAGAGAGACACTACAGAGACACTACAGAGACACTACAGAGACACTACAGAGACACTACAGAGACACTACAGAGAGACACTACAGAGAGACACTACAGAGACACTACAGAGAGACACTACAGAGAGACACTACAGAGAGACACTACAGAGACACTACAGAGACACACTACAGAGACACTACAGAGACACTACAGAGAGACACTACAGAGACACTACAGAGACACTACAGAGAGACACTACAGAGACACTACAGAGACACTACAGAGACACTACAGAGACACTACAGAGAAACACTACAGAGACACACTACAGAGACACTACAGAGACACTACAGAGACACTACAGAGAAACACTACAGAGACACTACAGAGACACTACAGAGACACTACAGAGACACTACAGAGACACTACAGAGACACTACAGAGAACACTAAAGAGACACACTACAGAGACACTACAGAGACACTACAGAGACACTACAGAGAAACACTACAGAGACACTACAGAGACACTACAGAGACACTACAGAGAAACACTACAGAGACACTACAGAGAGACACTACAGAGACACACTACAGAGACACACTACAGAGACACTACAGAGACACTACAGAGAGACACTACAGAGAGACACTACAGAGACACTACAGAGACACTACAGAGACACTACAGAGACACTACAGAGAGACACTACAGAGACACTACAGAGACACTACAGAGACACTACAGAGAAACACTACAGAGACACTACAGAGACACTACAGAGACACTACAGAGAGACACTACAGAGACACTACAGAGACACTACAGAGAAACACTACAGAGACACACTATAGAGACACTACAGAGACACTTCAGAGACACTACAGAGACACACTAGAGAGACACACTACAGAGACACACTACAGAGACACTACAGAGACACTACAGAGAGACACTACAGAGACACTACAGAGAGACACTACAGAGAGACACTACAGAGACACTACAGAGACACTACAGAGAGACACTACAGAGACACTACAGAGAGACACTACAGAGACACTACAGAGACACTACAGAGACACTACAGAGAGACACTACAGAGACACTACAGAGACACTACAGAGACACTACAGAGACACTACAGAGACACTACAGAGACACTACAGAGAGACACTACAGAGAGACACTACAGAGACACTACAGAGACACTACAGAGAGACACTACAGAGAGACACTACAGAGAGACACTACAGAGACACACTACAGAGACACTACAGAGACACTACAGAGAGACACTACAGAGACACTACAGAGACACTACAGAGAGACACTACAGAGACACTACAGAGACACTACAGAGACACTACAGAGAGACACTACAGAGAGACACTACAGAGACACTACAGAGACACTACAGAGAGACACTACAGAGACACTACAGAGACACTACTACAGAGACACTACAGAGACACTACAGAGACACTACAGAGACACTACAGAGAGACACTACAGAGACACTACAGAGAGACACTACAGAGACACTACAGAGACACTACAGAGACACTACAGAGACACTACAGAGAGACACTACAGAGACACTACAGAGACACTACAGAGAGACACTACAGAGAGACACTACAGAGACACTACAGAGAGACACTACAGAGACACTACAGAGAGACACTACAGAGAGACACTACAGAGACACTACAGAGAGACACTACAGAGACACTACAGAGACACACTACAGAGACACAACAGCGAGACACTACAGAGAGACACTACAGAGACACTACAGAGACACTACAGAGAAACACTACAGAGACACTACAGAGACACTACAGCGACACTACAGAGACACTACAGAGACACTATAGAGACACACTATAGAGACACTATAGAGACACTACAGAGACACTACAGAGACACTACAGAGACACTACAGAGAGACACTACAGAGACACTACAGAGACACTACAGAGACACTACAGAGAGACACTACAGAGACACTACAGAAACACTAAAGAGACACTACAGAGACACTACAGAGACACTACAGAGACACTACAGAGAGACACTACAGAGAGACACTACAGAGACACTACAGAGAGACACTACAGAGAGACACTACAGAGACACTACAGAGACACTACAGAGACACACTACAGAGACACTACAGCGAGACACTACAGAGAGACACTACAGAGACACTACAGAGACACTACAGAGAAACACTACAGAGACACTACAGAGACACTATAGCGACACTACAGAGACACTACAGAGACACTACAGAGACACACTATAGAGACACACTATAGAGACACTATAGAGACACTACAGAGACACTACAGAGACACTACAGAGACACTACAGAGAGACACTACAGAGAGACACTACAGAGAGACACTACAGAGACACTACAGAAACACTACAGAGAGACACTACAGAGACACTACAGAGAGACACTACAGAGACACTACAGAGACACTACAGAGACACTACAGAGAGACACTACAGAGACACTACAGAAACACTACAGAGACACTACAGAGACACTACAGAGACACTACAGAGACACTACAGAGAGACACTACAGAGAGACACTACAGAGACACTACAGAGAGACACTACAGAGAGACACTACAGAGACACTACAGAGACACACTACAGAGACACTACAGAGACACTACAGAGAAACACTACAGAGACACTACAGAGACACTACAGCGACACTACAGAGACACTACAGAGACACTACAGAGACACACTATAGAGACACACTATAGAGACACTATAGAGACACTACAGAGACACTACAGAGACACTACAGAGACACTACAGAGAGACACTACAGAGACACTACAGAGAGACACTACAGAGAGACACTACAGAGACACTACAGAAACACTACAGAGACACTACAGAGACACTACAGAGACACTACAGAGAGACACTACAGAGACACTACAGAGACACTACAGAGACACTACAGAGAGACACTACAGAGAGACACTACAGAGACACTACAGAGAGACACTACAGAGAGACTACAGAAACACTACAGAGACACTACAGAGACACTACAGAGAGACACTACAGAGAGACACTTCAGAGACACTACAGAGACACTACAGAGACACTACAGAGAGACTACAGAGCGACTACAGAGAAACACTAGAGAGAAACACTACAGAGACACTACAGAGACACTACAGAGAGACACTACAGAGAGACACTACAGAGACACTACAGAGACACTACAGAGACACACTACAGAGACACACTACAGAGACACTACAGAGAGACACTACAGAGAGACACTACAGAGACACTACAGAGACACTACAGAGAGACACTACAGAGACACTACAGAGACACTACAGAGAGACACTAGAGACACTACAGAGACACTACAGAGACACTACAGAGAGACACTACAGAGAGACACTACAGACAGACACTACAGAGAGACACTACAGAGACACTACAGAGAGACACTACAGAGACACTACAGAGACACTACAGAGACACTACAGAGACACTACAGAGACACTACAGAGAGACACTACAGAGACACTACAGAGAGACACTACAGAGACACTACAGAGAGACACTACAGAGACACTACAGAGACACTACAGAGAGACACTACAGAGACACTACAGAGAGACACTACAGAGAGACTACAGAATCACTACAGAGACACTACAGAGACATTACAGAGAGACACTACAGAGAGACACTACAGAGACACTACAGAGAGACACTACAGAGAGACACTACAGAGACACTACAGAGACACTACAGAGAGACTACAGAGCGACTACAGAGAAACACTAGAGAGAAACACTACAGAGACACTACAGAGACACTACAGAGAGACAATACAGAGAGACACTACAGAGACACTACAGAGACACACTACAGAGACACACTACAGAGACACTACAGAGAGACACTACAGAGACACTACAGAGACACTACAGAGAGACACTACAGAGAGACACTACAGAGACACTACAGAGACACTACAGAGAGACACTACAGAGAGACACTACAGAGAGACACTACAGAGACACTACAGAGACACTACAGAGACACTACAGAGAGACACTACAGAGAGACACTACAGAGAGACACTACAGAGACACTACAGAGACACTACAGCGACACTACAGAGACACTACAGAGACACTATAGAGACACACTATAGAGACACTATAGAGACACTACAGAGACACTACAGAGACACTACAGAGACACTACAGAGAGACACTACAGAGAGACACTACAGAGAGACACTACAGAGACACTACAGAAACACTACAGAGAGACACTACAGAGACACTACAGAGAGACACTACAGAGACACTACAGAGACACTACAGAGACACTACAGAGAGACACTACAGAGACACTACAGAGACACTACAGAGACACTACAGAGACACTACAGAGACACTACAGAGAGACACTACAGAGAGACACTACAGAGACACTACAGAGAGACACTACAGAGAGACACTACAGAGACACTACAGAGACACACTACAGAGACACTACAGAGACACTACAGAGAGACACTACAGAGACACTACAGAGACACTACAGAGACACTACAGAGAGACACTACAGAGACACTACAGAGACACTACAGAGACACTACAGAGACACTACAGAGAAACACTAAAGAGACACACTACAGAGACACTACAGAGACACTACAGAGACACTACAGAGAAACACTACAGAGACACTACAGAGACACTACAGAGACACTACAGAGACACTACAGAGAACACTACAGAGACACTACAGAGAGACACTACAGAGACACACTACAGAGACACACTACAGAGACACTACAGAGACACTACAGAGAGACACTACAGAGAGACACTACAGAGACACTACAGAGACACTACAGAGACACTACAGAGAGACACTACAGAGACACTACAGAGACACTACAGAGACACTACAGAGACACTACAGAGAAACACTACAGAGACACTACAGAGACACTACAGAGACACTACAGAGAGACACTACAGAGACACTACAGAGACACTACAGAGAAACACTACAGAGACACACTATAGAGACACTACAGAGACACTTTAGAGACACTACAGAGACACACTAGAGAGACACACTACAGAGACACACTACAGAGACACTACAGAGACACTACAGAGACACTACAGAGACACTACAGAGAGACACTACAGAGAGACACTACAGAGACACTACAGAGACACTACAGAGAGACACTACAGAGACACTACAGAAAGACACTACAGAGACACTACAGTGACACTACAGAGACACTACAGAGAGACACTACAGAGACACTACAGAAACACTACAGAGACACTACAGAGACACTACAGAGACACTACAGAGACACTACAGAGAGACACTACAGAGAGACACTACAGAGACACTACAGAGAGACACTACAGAGACACTACAGAGAGACACTACAGAGAGACACTACAGAGAGACACTACAGAGACACTACAGAGACACACTACAGAGACACTACAGAGACACTACAGAGAGACACTACAGAGACACTACAGAGACACTACAGAGAGACACTACAGAGACACTACAGAGACACTACAGAGACACTACAGAGAGACACTACAGAGAGACACTACAGAGACACTACAGAGACACTACAGAGAGACACTACAGAGACACTACAGAGACACTACAGAAACACTAAAGAGACACTACAGAGACACTACAGAGACACTACAGAGAGACACTACAGAGACACTACAGAGAGACACTACAGAGACACTACAGAGACACTACAGAGACACTACAGAGAGACACTACAGAGACACTACAGAGACACTACAGAGAGACACTACAGAGAGACACTACAGAGACACTACAGAGAGACACTACAGAGACACTACAGAGAGACACTACAGAGAGACACTACAGAGAGACACTACAGAGACACTACAGAGACACTACAGAGACACACTACAGAGACACAACAGCGAGACACTACAGAGAGACACTACAGAGACACTACAGAGACACTACAGAGAAACACTACAGAGACACTACAGAGACACTACAGCGACACTACAGAGACACTACAGAGACACTACAGAGACACACTATAGAGACACACTATAGAGACACTATAGAGACACTACAGAGACACTACAGAGACACTACAGAGAGACACTACAGAGACACTACAGAGAGACACTACAGAGAGACACTACAGAGACACTACAGAGACACTACAGAGAGACACTACAGAGACACTACAGAGAGACACTACAGAGACACTACAGAGACACTACAGAGACACTACAGAGAGACACTACAGAGACACTACAGAAACACTACAGAGACACTACAGAGACACTACAGAGACACTACAGAGAGACACTACAGAGAGACACTACAGAGACACTACAGAGAGACACTACAGAGAGACACTACAGAGAGACACTACAGAGACACTACAGAGACACACTACAGAGACACTACAGAGACACTACAGAGAGACACTACAGAGACACTACAGAGACACTACAGAGAGACACTACAGAGACACTACAGAGACACTACAGAGACACTACAGAGACACTACAGAGACACTACAGAGAAACACTAAAGAGACACACTACAGAGACACTACAGAGACACTACAGAGACACTACAGAGAAACACTACAGAGACACTACAGAGACACTACAGAGACACTACAGAGACACTACAGAGACACTACAGAGACACTACAGAGAAACACTAAAGAGACACACTACAGAGACACTACAGAGACACTACAGAGACACTACAGAGAAACACTACAGAGACACTACAGAGACACTACAGAGACACTACAGAGAAACACTACAGAGACACTACAGAGAGACACTACAGAGACACACTACAGAGACACACTACAGAGACACTACAGAGACACTACAGAGAGACACTACAGAGAGACACTACAGAGACACTACAGAGACACTACAGAGACACTACAGAGAGACACTACAGAGACACTACAGAGACACTACATAGACACTACAGAGAAACACTACAGAGACACTACAGAGACACTACAGAGACACTACAGAGAGACACTACAGAGACACTACAGAGACACTACAGAGAAACACTACAGAGACACACTATAGAGACACTACAGAGACACTTCAGAGACACTACAGAGACACACTAGAGAGACACACTACAGAGACACACTACAGAGACACTACAGAGACACTACAGAGAGACACTACAGAGACACTACAGAGAGACACTACAGAGAGACACTACAGAGACACTACAGAGACACTACAGAGAGACACTACAGAGACACTACAGAGAGACACTACAGAGACACTACAGAGACACTACAGAGACACTACAGAGAGACACTACAGAGACACTACAGAAACACTACAGAGACACTACAGAGACACTACAGAGACACTACAGAGACACTACAGAGAGACACTACAGAGAGACACTACAGAGACACTACAGAGAGACACTACAGAGAGACACTACAGAGAGACACTACAGAGACACTACAGAGACACACTACAGAGACACTACAGAGACACTACAGAGAGACACTACAGAGACACTACAGAGACACTACAGAGAGACACTACAGAGACACTACAGAGACACTACAGAGACACTACAGAGAGACACTACAGAGAGACACTACAGAGACACTACAGAGACACTACAGAGAGACACTACAGAGACACTACAGAAACACTAAAGAGACACTACAGAGACACTACAGAGACACTACAGAGACACTACAGAGAGACACTACAGAGACACTACAGAGAGACACTACAGAGACACTACAGAGACACTACAGAGACACTACAGAGAGACACTACAGAGACACTACAGAGACACTACAGAGAGACACTACAGAGAGACACTACAGAGACACTACAGAGAGACACTACAGAGACACTACAGAGAGACACTACAGAGAGACACTACAGAGACACTACAGAGAGACACTACAGAGACACTACAGAGACACACTACAGAGACACAACAGCGAGACACTACAGAGAGACACTACAGAGACACTACAGAGACACTACAGAGAAACACTACAGAGACACTACAGAGACACTACAGCGACACTACAGAGACACTACAGAGACACTATAGAGACACACTATAGAGACACTATAGAGACACTACAGAGACACTACAGAGACACTACAGAGACACTACAGAGAGACACTACAGAGACACTACAGAGACACTACAGAGACACTACAGAGAGACACTACAGAGACACTACAGAAACACTAAAGAGACACTACAGAGACACTACAGAGACACTACAGAGACACTACAGAGAGACACTACAGAGAGACACTACAGAGACACTACAGAGAGACACTACAGAGAGACACTACAGAGACACTACAGAGACACTACAGAGACACACTACAGAGACACTACAGCGAGACACTGCAGAGAGACACTACAGAGACACTACAGAGACACTACAGAGAAACACTACAGAGACACTACAGAGACACTACAGCGACACTACAGAGACACTACAGAGACACTACAGAGACACACTATAGAGACACACTATAGAGACACTATAGAGACACTACAGAGACACTACAGAGACACTACAGAGACACTACAGAGAGACACTACAGAGAGACACTACAGAGAGACACTACAGAGAGACACTACAGAGACACTACAGAAACACTACAGAGAGACACTACAGAGACACTACAGAGACACTACAGAGACACTACAGAGACACTACAGAGAGACACTACAGAGACACTACAGAAACACTACAGAGACACTACAGAGACACTACAGAGACACTACAGAGACACTACAGAGAGACACTACAGAGAGACACTACAGAGACACTACAGAGAGACACTACAGAGAGACACTACAGAGACACTACAGAGACACACTACAGAGACACTACAGAGACACTACAGAGAGACACTACAGAGACACTACAGAGACACTACAGAGAGACACTACAGAGACACTACAGAGACACTACAGAGAAACACTAAAGAGACACACTACAGAGACACTACAGAGACACTACAGAGACACTACAGAGAAACACTACAGAGACACTACAGAGACACTACAGAGACACTACAGAGACACTACAGAGAAACACTACAGAGACACTACAGAGACACACTACAGAGACACACTACAGAGACACACTACAGAGACACTACAGAGACACTACAGAGAGACACTACAGAGAGACACTACAGAGACACTACAGAGACACTACAGAGACACTACAGAGACACTACAGAGACACTACAGAGACACTACAGAGACACTACAGAGACACTACAGAGACACTACAGAGAAACACTACAGAGACACTACAGAGACACTACAGAGACACTACAGAGAGACACTACAGAGACACTACAGAGACACTACAGAGAAACACTACAGAGACACACTATAGAGACACTACAGAGACACTTCAGAGACACTACAGAGACACACTAGAGAGACACACTACAGAGACACACTACAGAGACACTACAGAGACACTACAGAGAGACACTACAGAGACACTACAGAGAGAGACTACAGAGAGACACTACAGAGACACTACAGAGACACTACAGAGAGACACTACAGAGACACTACAGAGAGACACTACAGAGACACTACAGAGACACTACAGAGACACTACAGAGAGACACTACAGAGACACTACAGAAACACTACAGAGACACTACAGAGACACTACAGAGACACTACAGAGACACTACAGAGAGACACTACAGAGAGACACTACAGAGACACTACAGAGAGACACTACAGAGAGACACTACAGAGAGACACTACAGAGACACTACAGAGACACACTACAGAGACACTACAGAGACACTACAGAGAGACACTACAGAGACACTACAGAGACACTACAGAGAGACACTACAGAGACACTACAGAGACACTACAGAGACACTACAGAGAGACACTACAGAGAGACACTACAGAGACACTACAGAGACACTACAGAGAGACACTACAGAGACACTACAGAGACACTACAGAAACACTAAAGAGACACTACAGAGACACTACAGAGACACTACAGAGAGACACTACAGAGACACTACAGAGAGACACTACAGAGACACTACAGAGACACTACAGAGAGACACTACAGAGACACTACAGAGACACTACAGAGAGACACTACAGAGAGACACTACAGAGACACTACAGAGAGACACTACAGAGACACTACAGAGAGACACTACAGAGAGACACTACAGAGAGACACTACAGAGAGACACTACAGAGACACTACAGAGACACTACAGAGACACACTACAGAGACACAACAGCGAGACACTACAGAGAGACACTACAGAGACACTACAGAGACACTACAGAGACACTACAGAGACACTACAGCGACACTACAGAGACACTACAGAGACACTACAGAGACACACTATAGAGACACACTATAGAGACACTATAGAGACACTACAGAGACACTACAGAGACACTACAGAGAGACACTACAGAGAGACACTACAGAGACACTACAGAGACACTACAGAGACACTACAGAGAGACACTACAGAGACACTACAGAAACACTAAAGAGACACTACAGAGACACTACAGAGACACTACAGAGACACTACAGAGACACTACAGAGAGACACTACAGAGAGACACTACAGAGACACTACAGAGAGACACTACAGAGACACTACAGAGACACTACAGAGACACACTACAGAGACACTACAGCGAGACACTACAGAGAGACACTACAGAGACACTACAGAGACACTACAGAGAAACACTACAGAGACACTACAGCGACACTACAGCGACACTACAGAGACACTACAGAGACACTACAGAGACACACTATAGAGACACACTATAGAGACACTATAGAGACACTACAGAGACACTACAGAGACACTACAGAGACACTACAGAGAGACACTACAGAGACACTACAGAGAGACACTACAGAGAGACACTACAGAGACACTACAGAAACACTACAGAGACACTACAGAGACACTACAGAGACACTACAGAGAGACACTACAGAGAGACACTACAGAGACACTACAGAGACACTACAGAGACACTACAGAGAGACACTACAGAGAGACACTACAGAGACACTACAGAGAGACACTACAGAGAGACTACAGAAACACTACAGAGACACTACAGAGACACTACAGAGAGACACTACAGAGAGACACTTCAGAGACACTACAGAGACACTACAGAGACACTACAGAGAGACTACAGAGCGACTACAGAGAAACACTAGAGAGAAACACTACAGAGACACTACAGAGACACTACAGAGAGACACTACAGAGAGACACTACAGAGACACTACAGAGACACTACAGAGACACACTACAGAGACACACTACAGAGACACTACAGAGAGACACTACAGAGAGACACTACAGAGACACTACAGAGACACTACAGAGAGACACTACAGAGACACTACAGAGACACTACAGAGAGACACTAGAGACACTACAGAGACACTACAGAGACACTACAGAGAGACACTACAGAGAGACACTACAGACAGACACTACAGAGAGACACTACAGAGACACTACAGAGAGACACTACAGAGACACTACAGAGACACTACAGAAACACTACAGAGACACTACAGAGACACTACAGAGAGACACTACAGAGACACTACAGAGAGACACTACAGAGACACTACAGAGACACTACAGAGAGACACTACAGAGACACTACAGAGACACTACAGAGAGACACTACAGAGACACTACAGAGAGACACTACAGAGAGACTACAGAATCACTACAGAGACACTACAGAGACACTACAGAGAGACACTACAGAGAGACACTACAGAGACACTACAGAGAGACACTACAGAGAGACACTACAGAGACACTACAGAGACACTACAGAGACACTACAGAGAGACACTACAGAGACACTACAGAGAGACACTACAGAGACACTACAGAGACACTACAGAGACACTACAGAGACACTACAGAGAGACACTACAGAGACACTACAGAGACACTACAGAGAGACACTACAGAGAGACACTACAGAGACACTACAGAGAGACACTACAGAGACACTACAGAGAGACACTACAGAGAGACACTACAGAGACACTACAGAGAGACACTACAGAGACACTACAGAGACACACTACAGAGACACAACAGCGAGACACTACAGAGAGACACTACAGAGACACTACAGAGACACTACAGAGAAACACTACAGAGACACTACAGAGACACTACAGCGACACTACAGAGACACTACAGAGACACTATAGAGACACACTATAGAGACACTATAGAGACACTACAGAGACACTACAGAGACACTACAGAGACACTACAGAGAGACACTACAGAGACACTACAGAGACACTACAGAGACACTACAGAGAGACACTACAGAGACACTACAGAAACACTAAAGAGACACTACAGAGACACTACAGAGACACTACAGAGACACTACAGAGAGACACTACAGAGAGACACTACAGAGACACTACAGAGAGACACTACAGAGAGACACTACAGAGACACTACAGAGACACTACAGAGACACACTACAGAGACACTACAGCGAGACACTACAGAGAGACACTACAGAGACACTACAGAGACACTACAGAGAAACACTACAGAGACACTACAGAGACACTACAGCGACACTACAGAGACACTACAGAGACACTACAGAGACACACTATAGAGACACACTATAGAGACACTATAGAGACACTACAGAGACACTACAGAGACACTACAGAGACACTACAGAGAGACACTACAGAGAGACACTACAGAGAGACACTACAGAGACACTACAGAAACACTACAGAGAGACACTACAGAGACACTACAGAGACACTACAGAGACACTACAGAGACACTACAGAGAGACACTACAGAGACACTACAGAAACACTACAGAGACACTACAGAGACACTACAGAGACACTACAGAGACACTACAGAGAGACACTACAGAGAGACACTACAGAGACACTACAGAGAGACACTACAGAGAGACACTACAGAGACACTACAGAGACACACTACAGAGACACTACAGAGACACTACAGAGAGACACTACAGAGACACTACAGAGACACTACAGAGAGACACTACAGAGACACTACAGAGACACTACAGAGAAACACTAAAGAGACACACTACAGAGACACTACAGAGACACTACAGAGACACTACAGAGAAACACTACAGAGACACTACAGAGACACTACAGAGACACTACAGAGACACTACAGAGAAACACTACAGAGACACTACAGAGACACACTACAGAGACACACTACAGAGACACACTACAGAGACACTACAGAGACACTACAGAGAGACACTACAGAGAGACACTACAGAGACACTACAGAGACACTACAGAGACACTACAGAGACACTACAGAGAGACACTACAGAGACACTACAGAGACACTACAGAGACACTACAGAGACACTACAGAGAAACACTACAGAGACACTACAGAGACACTACAGAGACACTACAGAGAGACACTACAGAGACACTACAGAGACACTACAGAGAAACACTACAGAGACACACTATAGAGACACTACAGAGACACTTCAGAGACACTACAGAGACACACTAGAGAGACACACTACAGAGACACACTACAGAGACACTACAGAGACACTACAGAGAGACACTACAGAGACACTACAGAGAGACACTACAGAGAGACACTACAGAGACACTACAGAGACACTACAGAGAGACACTACAGAGACACTACAGAGAGACACTACAGAGACACTACAGAGACACTACAGAGACACTACAGAGAGACACTACAGAGACACTACAGAAACACTACAGAGACACTACAGAGACACTACAGAGACACTACAGAGACACTACAGAGAGACACTACAGAGAGACACTACAGAGACACTACAGAGAGACACTACAGAGAGACACTACAGAGAGACACTACAGAGACACTACAGAGACACACTACAGAGACACTACAGAGACACTACAGAGAGACACTACAGAGACACTACAGAGACACTACAGAGAGACACTACAGAGACACTACAGAGACACTACAGAGACACTACAGAGAGACACTACAGAGAGACACTACAGAGACACTACAGAGACACTACAGAGAGACACTACAGAGACACTACAGAGACACTACAGAAACACTAAAGAGACACTACAGAGACACTACAGAGACACTACAGAGAGACACTACAGAGACACTACAGAGAGACACTACAGAGACACTACAGAGACACTACAGAGACACTACAGAGAGACACTACAGAGACACTACAGAGACACTACAGAGAGACACTACAGAGAGACACTACAGAGACACTACAGAGAGACACTACAGAGACACTACAGAGAGACACTACAGAGAGACACTACAGAGAGACACTACAGAGAGACACTACAGAGACACTACAGAGACACTACAGAGACACACTACAGAGACACAACAGCGAGACACTACAGAGAGACACTACAGAGACACTACAGAGACACTACAGAGAAACACTACAGAGACACTACAGAGACACTACAGCGACACTACAGAGACACTACAGAGACACTACAGAGACACACTATAGAGACACACTATAGAGACACTATAGAGACACTACAGAGACACTACAGAGACACTACAGAGACTCTACAGAGAGACACTACAGAGACACTACAGAGACACTACAGAGACACTACAGAGAGACACTACAGAGACACTACAGAAACACTAAAGAGACACTACAGAGACACTACAGAGACACTACAGAGACACTACAGAGACACTACAGAGAGACACTACAGAGAGACACTACAGAGACACTACAGAGAGACACTACAGAGACACTACAGAGACACTACAGAGACACACTACAGAGACACTACAGCGAGACACTACAGAGAGACACTACAGAGACACTACAGAGACACTACAGAGAAACACTACAGAGACACTACAGAGACACTACAGCGACACTACAGAGACACTACAGAGACACTACAGAGACACACTATAGAGACACACTATAGAGACACTATAGAGACACTACAGAGACACTACAGAGACACTACAGAGACACTACAGAGAGACACTACAGAGACACTACAGAGAGACACTACAGAGAGACACTACAGAGACACTACAGAAACACTACAGAGACACTACAGAGACACTACAGAGACACTACAGAGAGACACTACAGAGAGACACTACAGAGACACTACAGAGACACTACAGAGACACTACAGAGAGACACTACAGAGAGACACTACAGAGACACTACAGAGAGACACTACAGAGAGACTACAGAAACACTACAGAGACACTACAGAGACACTACAGAGAGACACTACAGAGAGACACTTCAGAGACACTACAGAGACACTACAGAGACACTACAGAGAGACTACAGAGCGACTACAGAGAAACACTAGAGAGAAACACTACAGAGACACTACAGAGACACTACAGAGAGACACTACAGAGAGACACTACAGAGACACTACAGAGACACTACAGAGACACACTACAGAGACACACTACAGAGACACTACAGAGAGACACTACAGAGAGACACTACAGAGACACTACAGAGACACTACAGAGAGACACTACAGAGACACTACAGAGACACTACAGAGAGACACTAGAGACACTACAGAGACACTACAGAGACACTACAGAGAGACACTACAGAGAGACACTACAGACAGACACTACAGAGAGACACTACAGAGACACTACAGAGAGACACTACAGAGACACTACAGAGACACTACAGAAACACTACAGAGACACTACAGAGACACTACAGAGAGACACTACAGAGACACTACAGAGAGACACTACAGAGACACTACAGAGACACTACAGAGAGACACTACAGAGACACTACAGAGACACTACAGAGAGACACTACAGAGACACTACAGAGAGACACTACAGAGAGACTACAGAATCACTACAGAGACACTACAGAGACACTACAGAGAGACACTACAGAGAGACACTACAGAGACACTACAGAGAGACACTACAGAGAGACACTACAGAGACACTACAGAGACACTACAGAGAGACTACAGAGCGACTACAGAGAAACACTAGAGAGAAACACTACAGAGACACTACAGAGACACTACAGAGAGACAATACAGAGAGACACTACAGAGACACTACAGAGACACACTACAGAGACACACTACAGAGACACTACAGAGAGACACTACAGAGACACTACAGAGAGACACTACAGAGAGACACTACAGAGACACTACAGAGACACTACAGAGAGACACTACAGAGAGACACTACAGAGAGACACTACAGAGACACTACAGAGACACTACAGAGACACTACAGAGAGACACTACAGAGAGACACTACAGAGACACTACAGAGACACTACAGAGAGACACTACAGAGACACTACAGAGTAAGTATATCCTGCATGATAGTAGGTATATGCTATATGATAGTAGGTATATCCTGTATGATAGTAGGTACATGCTATATGATGGTAGGTACATGCTATATGATGGTAGGTATATGCTATATGATAGTAGGTATATGCTATATGATAGTAGGTATATGCTATATGATGGTAGGTATATGCTATATGATAGTAGGTATATGCTATATGATAGTAGGTATATGCTATATGATAGTAGGTATATGCTATATGATGGTAGGTATATGCTATATGATGGTAGTTATATGCTATATGATGGTAGTTATATGCTATATGATAGTAGGTATATGCTATATGATAGTAGGTATATGCTATATGATGGTAGGTATATGCTATATGATGGTAGGTATATGCTATATGATAGTAGGTATATGCTATATGATAGTAGGTATATGCTATGTGATAGTAGGTATATGCTATGTGATAGTAGGTATATATTATG